>NC_090025.1:199910600-200138100 GCF_037176765.1 Anolis sagrei
CCACCACACTCCGGGGCAGAGAGTTCCACTGCTGAACGGAACTCATGTTCCTCAGTTTCAGCCCAGATTTGATGTGTTTTCTCCACCACAGGCATCCCACTGTTACTGAGTCTCTCCATTGTCGTGGAATTTGCATGACCCCGCCCACCGCCTCTCCCTTAACCCTTTCCTATGGCACACAGCAAGCAGAGGAATTGAGGATCTGGACCAAACTTCATTCCCCACCACCCAAGTGAAGGCTTGCATAGGGGGACAATTTCACCCCAGATTTGATGTGCTTCCTCCACCACAGGCATCCCAGTGCTACTGAGTCTCTCCATTGCTGTGGAATTTGCATGACCCTGCCCACCGCCGCTCCCTTAACCCTTTCCTATGGCACACAACAAGCAGAGGAATTGAGGATCTGGACCAAACTTCACTCTCCACCACCCAAGTGAAGGCTTGCATAGGGGGACAAGTTCACCCCAGAATTGATGTGTTTCCTCCACCACAGGCATCCCAGTGTTACTGAGTCTCTCCATTGCCGTGGAATTTGCATGACCCCACCCACTGCACCTCCTTTATGGAATCATAGAATCCTAGAATCCTAGAGTTGGAAGAGACCTCCTGGGCCATCCAGTCCAACCCCATTCTGCCAAGAAGCAGGAATGTTGCATTCAAATCACCCCTGACAGATGGCCATCCAGCCTCTGTTTAAAAGCTTCCAAAGAAGGAGCCTCCACCACACTCCCCCTGGGGCAGAGAGTTCCACTGCTGAACGGCTCTCACAGTCAGGAAGTTCTTCCTCATGTTCAGATGGAATCTCCTCTCTTGTAGTTTGAAGCCATTGTTCCCTTGCGTCCTAGTCTCCAGGGAAGCAGAAAACAAGCTTGCTCCCTCCTCCTCCCTGTGGCTTCCTCTCACATATTTATACATGGCTATCACATCTCCTCTCATCCTTCTCTTCTTCAGGCTAAACATGCCCAGCTCCTTAAGCCGCTCCTCATAGGGCTTGTTCTCCAGACCCTTGATCATTTGAGTCGCCCTCCTCTGGACACATTCCAGCTTGTCAATATCTCTCTTGAATTGTGGTGCCCAGAATTGGACACAATATTCCAGATGTGGTCTAACCAAAGCAGAATAGAGGGGTAGCCTTACTTCCTTAGATCTAGACACTATGCTCCTCTTGATGCAGGCCAAAATCCCATTGGCTTTTTTTGCCGCCACATCACATTCCTGGCTCATGTTTAACTTGTTGTCCACGAGGACTCCAAGATCCTTTTCACACGTACTGCTCTCGAACCAAAGCAGAATAGAGGGGTAGCATGACTTCCCTAGATCTAGACACTGGGCTCCTATTGAATTTGGCCTTTTTAGCCGCAGGATCTCAGTGTTGGCTCATGTTCCGCTGGTCATGCCCCGAGGCCCCTTTAACACGGACCGTTTCCAAGCCACGTCCCACCCATCCTAAATCTGTGCATTTCGTTTTGGATGCCTAAGTGTAAATCTGCACATTTCTCCCTAAAGCCATAGTTGCCATGGGAACAGGAAGGGTGGAAGACAACAGCGTCTGTCCAGAGGAACCGATGGAGAGCCAAGTCCATGCGCGAGAGGCTAGGTAAAGCGGCGCCTCTGAGCAAGGGCAGGCGGCGGCATCGCTCTCTTTCCTCCATAGAGCCCCAAACATGTCACTGATGCATGGCTGGCCTACACAACACGAGGGTCCGTACTGCTTTTGTCCCCACGGCTCCATCACATGGGATTACAGGGAAAGAGCCAAGGCATCCAGTGAGACCCCCACCCTGCCCCTTCTCCCCTTTTCTGGTCAGTGTCTTCCTTTAAGTGTCAGCATTCCAGCTTGAAGGGACCACAAAGGCCATCGAGTCCAACTGCTGGCATTCATATATAACACCATGTATCCAAATGGGAGGGGAAGATGTCCGAGGGATTATGCCCTGGAGACTAGGACATAATGGCCACAGGCTAAGAGCTGGGCATGTTGAGCCTGAAGAAGAGAAGGCTGAGAGGAGACATAATGAGGGCCATGTATAAATAATGAGCTAGGTAATGAGCTAGGCAAACAATGTGCTAGACTGACAGTTGGGAGCTCATGCCAACCCGAGGCTTCGAACTTGCAGCCTTTTGGTTGAAAGATCTTATATATAATTGCTGATAATTTACCAGCTGTGCTAGACCTCCAGCCCAAGCCCTATGAGGAGTGGCTTAAAAAGCTGGGCACGTTTAACCTTCATAAGAGAAGACTGAGAAAAGACATGATGGGGAAGCCACAGGGAGGAGGAGGGAGCAAGCTTCCTTTCTGCTTCCCTGGAGACTAGGACGAAAGGGAACAATGGCTTCAAACTACAAGAGAGGAGATTCCACCTAAACTTCAGGAAGAACTTCCTGACTGTGAGAGAGAGCCGTTCAGCAGTGGAACTCTCTGTGTGGTGGAGGCTCCTTCTTTGGAGGCTTTCAAACAGAGTGTGGATGGCCATCTGTCGGGGGTGCTTTGAATGCAATATTCCTGCTTCTTGGCAGAATGGGGTTGGACTGGATGGTGGCCCAGGAGGTCTCTTCCGACTCGAGGATTCTATGATTCTCTGGGATTACCGGCCATGGAACACAGGAATTCTGCCAAGGCACAGCCACAGTCCCAAACGTTGCTTGATCTAAGGAGGCACCCAACAGGCGGCCCCTTATACCAAAGAAACTATTCCTTGAAACGCCCCTTGACTTTGAAGCCTGGGCCTGTCTCTCCTGTAATCTATTTGACCTTCGTAGGAACTGTGAATCTCTCCTGTCTCTAGCTATCTGTTCCCTTCGGTCCTCATTAAAAATCCCAGGTGGAGAGCTATCACGGCTGGATTCCAAAACATTTTCATCCGGCTGTTCAGTTTCACTTTCCCCGCCACTGACCTCAACATCAACACCAGTTTCCACACTGTCAGGGAAAACTACCTGTTCAGTGGCTTGCTTATAGAATCCTAGAATCATAGAATCCTAGAGTTGGAAGAGACCTCCTGGGCCATCATCCAGTCCAACCCCATTCTGCCAAGAAGCAGGAATATTGCATTCAAACCACCCCTGACAGATGGCCATCCAGCCCCTGTTTCAAAGCTTCCAAAGAAGGAGCCTCCACCACACTCCGGGGCAGAGAGTTCCACTGCTGAACGGCTCTCACAGTCAGGAAGTTCTTCCCCATGTTCAGATGGAATCTCCTCTCTTGTAGTTTGAAGCCATTGTTCCCTTGCGTCCTAGTCTCCAGGGAAGCAGAAAACAAGCTTGCTCCCTCCTCCTCCTCCCTGTGGCTTCCTCTCACATATTTATACATGGCCATCATCATGTCTCCTCTCAGCCTTCTCTTCTTCAGGCTAAACATGCCCAGCTCCCTAAGCCGCTCCTCATAGGGCTTGTTCTCCAGACCCTTGATCATTTGAGTCGCCCTCCTCTGGACACATTCCAGCTTAGAGTCAATATCTCTCTTGAATTGTGGCGCCCAGAATTGGACACAGTATTCCAGGTGTGGTCTAACCAAAGCGGAATAGAGCATGGGGAGCATGACTTCCTTAGATCTAGACACTAGGCTCAGTTGGAAATACTATCAGAGAATCAGGTTCACACAGAGCAGGCTGAACCCCAACAGTGAGAGCTGTTCAGCAGTGGAACTCTCTGCCCCGGAGTGTGGTGGAGGCTCCTTCTTTGGAGGCTTTGAAGCAGAGGCTGGATGGCCATCTGTTGGGGGTGCTTTGAATGAGATTGTCCTGCTTCTTGGCAGAATGGGGTTGGACTAGATGATGACCCACCAGGTGTCTTCCAACTCTAGGATTCTAGGATTCTATGATAAGTTTTATGTGAATCCGCTTTGAGTCTCCTTCGGGAGAGATAAAGCGGAGTATAAGTCAATATAATAGATTAAGTGGCTGAGGGGGGAAAGGCAAGGGCCCGAGGCTGTTAGGAATGGTGGGAGGGTCCAAATTTGCCCCAGCCTAGAGGGTCTGAGGGGTCCAGGCTTTTCTTCTTGCCCGGCTGCTGACCACCAAAGTCCCCTTGGCTTTGGTTGCAAAGGGAGGATCCGTGCACGGCGGAGGAACTTGGAAAGCGTCTCCTGGGAAGAGGAAGGCAACCGGGTGGGAGCCTCCCTCGCTTGCCTTGGCCAACGTTGAGGGGCTGCTGTGCCATCGATGTGACAAGGAGAGCAGGAGATGCGAGAGGGGCACCCGAGCAGGAAACGTGACAGCCAAGGGAGGAAGCGTGGAAGGAAGGAGATCATGCGCCCATTCACATTGAGAAGTGGCAAGGAGACTCTCTTCTCTCGCTGTTCTTCTCAGTCTCTCCGCATCAGGAGGATCATCTGCCACCAGGAGTGACAGCCAGGCAAGCCAAGCCTTGCTCCTCAGCCAGACAGACAGACAGCCAACCAGCCTGGCCCCAAGCCCTTCCGAGGATGCAGCAGACAACACAGGCTTCCAATCCAGTGCGCACCCAACGGAACGGCTGCATGCTCACGGCCTCCCAGCTGACTTGGACTTGGGTGACCCCACTTTCACAGAGAGCCCATGACCCCAGAAGGCAAGTGATCAAACCATAATACAGTCTTGGAGTCCTAGAATCCTAGAATCCCCAAAGGTCATCCAACCCAACCTCCTTCATCAGGACACAATGAGAATCCTAGCAACAGTTGGACATCCAGTCTCTGCTTTTTGTGTGCGTCGGGAGCAACTTGAGAAACTGCAAGTCGCTTCTGGTGTGAGAGAACCGGCCGTCTGTAAGGATGTTGCCCAGGGAACATTGCCTGGATGTGTTACCATCCTGTGGGAAGCTTCTCATAGAATCATAGAATCAAAGAGTTGGAAGAGACCTCCTGGGCCATCCAATCCAACCCCATTCTGCCCAGAAGCAGGAATATTGCATTCAAATCACCCCTGACAGATGGCCATCCAGCCTCTGCTTAAAAGCTTCCACAGAAGGAGCCTCCACCACACTCCCTCCGGGGCAGAGAGTTCCACTGCTGAACGGCTCTCACAGTCAGGAAGTTCTTCCTCATGTTCAGGTGGAATCTCCTCTCTTGGAGTTTGAAGCCTCATGTCATTGAAGCCTCATTCTCTCATGTCCCCACATGAGAAGCTGGAGCTGACAGATGGGAGCTCACTCTGGTCCCTGGATTCGAACCACCAGCTTTTGTGTGTGTTGAGGGCAACTTGAGAAACCGCAAGTCGCTTCTGGTATGAGAGAACTCGCCATCTGTACCGATGTTGCCCAGGGAACATTGCCTGGATGCGTTACCACCCTGTGGGAGTCTTCTCTCATGTCCCCACATGAGAAGCTGGAGCTGACAGATGGGAGCTCACTCTGGTCCCTGGATTCGAACAACCAGCTTTTGTGTGTGTGTTGAGGGCAACTTGAGAAACTGCAAGTCACTTCTGGTGTCAGAGAACTGGCCATCTGTAAGGATGTTGCCCAGGGAACATTGCCTGGATGTGTTACCATCCTGTGGGAGGCTTCCCTCATGTCCCCACACGAGAAGCTGGAGCTGACAGATTGGATTATGTTTTGCAGCACGGCAGCACAGGGTCAGATTGGATGACCCTCCAAGTTTTACGATTCCGCAGCTCCAACATCCACTCAGACCCACTAGATGTATGGATCCTGAGTGTACCATCTGTGTGGCTATCTGTCGAGAGGGCTTGGGTTGTGTTTTGCAGCACGGCAGCATAGGGTCAGATTGGATGACCCTCCAAGTTTTACGATTCCGCAGCTCCAACATCCATTCAGGTCCACTAGATGAGTATTAGCCTTAGTATACAGTGATGGCCATCTGTCGGGAGGGCTTGGGTTGTGTTTTGCAGCACAGCAGCATAGGGTCAGATTGGATGACCCTCCAAGTTTTACGATTCCGCAACTCCAACATCCATTCAGATCCACTAGATGAGTGTTAGCCTTAGTATACAGTGATGGCCATCTGTCAGGAGGGCTTGGGTTGTGTTTTGCAGCACAGCAGCATCGGGTCAGACTGGATGACCCTCCAAGTTTTATGATTCCGCAACTCCAACATCCATTCAGGTCCACTAGATGAGTATTAGCCTGAGTGTACAGTGAATGAAGCGCAGGCAGCTCCTGGGAGTGATGCGGATGAGGGCCGAGCATGGTGTCGCATTGACGGGTGTCGAGGGGACAGTGCTGGGCCCGGGGCATGCGCTCCCCCCTGCCCGCCTGCCTCCCCCTTCCACAGTGTCACATCAAGGCTCCCCAGCACCCGTCTGGATCTGGATGTGAAGTGACAGGTCCCAATGCAGGGAGGCACCTTCCCTTCGGGCGGCAGGTGCGGGCAGCAGGATGACAGGAGGGTGGGCGCCACTATGGGGGCAGAGAGGGGGTCTCACGTGGGACCCCACACGGGATGCTCACCCGTCAGAGAGGCACTCGTGCCTCAGCAGCAGCAGCAGCAGCAGCAAGACCCCCTCCTTACTCACAGGCAGAGAGCTCCAAAGGATACCTTCTATATTCCACTAGAACCCAAAAGGATCCTCAAAGGTCATCCAGTCCAACCTCCCTTTTTCTGCAGATACACTACTAAAGCATCCCTGAAAGATATCCATTTCCAAAAGACACTCATGAGCAGGCAGGCCAAGGCAGGAGTGGGACCGTGAGCAGGAATGCTTGTGCATGCAACTAAGGTTGGAAGGGATCCCCAAAGGTCATCCAGTCCAACCTCCCTTTTTCTGCAAATACACTACTAAAGCATCCCAGAAAGACACCCAGCTCCAAAAGACACCCATGAGCAGGCAAGCCAAAGCAGGACCATGGGCAGGAAGGCTGGTGTCCATGCAACTAGAGATGGAAGGGATCCCCAAAGGTCATCCAGCCCAACCTCTTCTTATATGCACATACACCACTAAAGTCATCCCCCCACATTAGCTCCAAAGGACACCACTGAGCAGGCAAGCCAAGGCAGAAGCAGGACCGTGAGCAGGAATGCTTGTGCATGTAACTAAGGTTGGAAGGGATCCCCAAAGGTCATCCAGTCCAACCTCCCTTTTTCTGCAAATACACTACTAAAGTATCCTTGAAAGACATCCAGCTCCAAAAGGCACCCCTAGCAGGCAAGCCAAGGCAGGACCATGGGCAGGAAGGCTGGTGTCCATGCAACTAGAGATGGAAGGGATCCCCAAAGGTCATCCAGCCCAACCCCTTCTTATATGCACATACACCACTAAAGTCATCCCCGCACATTAGCTCCAAAGGACACCCCTGAGCAGGCAAGCCAAGGCAGAAGTGGGACCATGAGCAGGAATGCTTGTGTGCGTGCAATTAAGGTTGGAAGGGATCCCCAAAGGTCATCCAGTCCAACCCCATTTTGCAATGCAGGAATGCACAAATGAAGCACTCCCCCAACATGACCACCCAACCTATGTTTAAAGAGATCTTCTGAAGATGCCACAGATGCAGGTGAAACTTCAGGAGAAAGTGCTACTAGAACACAGCCATACAGCCTTGAAGCCACTTGTAACTCCTATGTTTAAAGAGCTAGGAGGGTCGTTCAGAGGAGGATAGCCCACTACTCTCCATTCTTCAGTAGAGGTGAAAGGCACCTCCAAAGGTCATCCAGTCCAACTCCTTCTTATATTCAGATACACTACTAAAGCATCCCTGAAAGACACCCAGCTCCAAAGGACACCCATGAGCAGGCAAGTCAAGGCAGGAGCAGGACCATGGACGGGAATGATTGTGTGCATGCAACTAAGATTGGAAGGGATCCCCAGAGGTCATCCAGTCCAACCCCTTCTTATATGCACATACACCACTAAAGCCATCCATTCATGCAGGAAAAGCACCATCAAAGCCCCCTCCATTCCCCGACAGATGGCCATCCAGCCTCTATTTCAAAGCCTCCAAGGAAGGAGTTTCCACTGGACTCCAATCCTGAACGGTTCTCTATACAGATGCTCGACATTTGTATCCTGTTTGTTTTTGGGTGATCTGCAATATTTCAGGGTAGTTTCCCTTAACACTTGCATGCAGGAAAAGCACCACCAGAGCCCCTCCACTCCCTGGCAGATGGCCATCCAGCCTCTGTTTCAAAGCTTCCAAGGAAGGAGTTTCCACTGGACTTCAATGCGGAGAGTTCCACTGCTGAACGGTTCTCCGTACAGCTGCTCAACATTTGTATCCTGTTTGTTTTTGGGTGCTCTGCAGTATTTTAGGGTAGTTTTCCCTACACTTGTATGCAGGAAAAGCACCATCAAAGCCTCTCCACTCTCTGACAGATGGCCATCCAGCCTCTGTTTCAAAGCCTCCAAGGAAGGAGTTTCCACTCGACTCTGAAGCAGAGAGTTCCACTGCTGAACGGTTCTCTGTACAATCAGGAAGTTCTTCTTCATGTTCAGGTGGAATCTCCTGCCCTGTCATTTGGAACTATTGCTCTGATTCCTATTCTCCAGGATAGCAGGAAACAGGCCTGCTCCCTCCAAAACCCTCTATATTCCACTAGAGCTGAGAGGGATCCCCAAAGGTCATCCAGTCTGACTTACACCCATCCAACCTCTGTTTAAAGACCTCCAAAAAAGAAGACTCCACCACCATCTGTATTCCGCTAGAACTGAAAAGGATCTCCAAAGGTCATCTAGTCCAACCCCTTTCTTATATGCAAGGATGCACCACTCAAGGATCCCCGAAGGATGGTCGTCCATCTCCAAAAGGCACCCATAAGCATGCAAGCCAAGGCGTCCAGTCTAACCCCATTTTGCATCCAAAGAGGAACTTGCAAAGGTGCAGGAATGCACAAGTAAAACACTCTTGGAAGATGCCCATCCAACCTCTGTTCAAAGACCTCCAAAAGAGGGGAGTCCACCAACCTCCACATGCCATTAGAGCTGAAAGTGGTCACCAGAGATAATCTAGCCCAACCCCCATCTTATATGTAGGGATACACCACTAAAGTATACCAGAAAGGGGGTCATCCAGCTCCAAAAGATATCCATGAGTAGGCAAGCCAAGGCAGGACCATGGGCAGGAAGGCTTATGGCCATGCAACTAGAGATGGAAGGGATCCCCAAAGGTCATCCAGCCCAACCCCTTCTTATATGCACATACACCACGAAAGTCATCCATGCATGCAGGAGAAGCACCACCAAAGCCCCTCCACTCCTAACAGATGGCCATCCAGCCTCTGTTTCAAAGCCTCCAAGGAAGGAGTTTCCATTGGACTCCGACGCAGAGAGTTCCACTGCTGAACAGTTTCTCTGTACAATCAGGAAATTCTTCCTCGTGTTCAGGTGGAATCTCCTTCCCTGTCATTTGGAACTATTAGTCTGAGTCCTAGTCTCCAGGGCAGCAGGAAACAAGCCTGCTCCCTCCAAAACCCTCTATATTCCACTAGAGCTGAAAGGGATCCCCAAAGGTCATCCAGCCCAACCCCTCCTTATATGCACATCCACCACTAAAGCCATCCAGCTCCAAAGGACACTCATGAGCAGGCAAGCCAAGGCAGGAGCAGGACCGTACGCAGGAATACTTGTGTCCATGCAACTAGAGTTGGAACGGAACCCCCGAAGGACATCCAGTCCAACCCCATTTTGCAATGCAGAAATGCACAAGTGAAGCACTCCCCCAACATAACCACCCAACCTATGTTTAAAGAGATCTTCTGAAGATGCCACAGATGCAGGTGAAACATCAGGAGAAAGTGCTACTAGAACACAGCCATACAGCCCGGAAGCCACACATAACTCCTATGTTTAAAGAGTTAGGAGGGTAGTTCAGAGGAGGATAGCCCACTACTCTCCATTCTTCAGTAGAGGTGTAAGTGACCTCCAAAGGTCATCCAGTCCAATCCCCTCCTTATATGCAAATACACTATTAAAGCATCCCTGAAAGACACCCAGCTCCAAAGGACACCCATGAGCAGGCAAGCCAAGGCAGGAGCAGGACCGTGTGCAGGAAGGCTTGTGTCCATGCAACTAGAGATGGAAGGGATCCCCGAAGGTCATCCAGCCCAACCCCTTCTTATATGCACATACACCACTAAAGTCATCCAGCTCCAAAGGACACCCATGAGCAGGCAAGCCAAGGCAGGAGCGGAACCGTGCGCAGGAATGCTTGTGTACGTGCAACTAAGGTTGGAAGGGATCCCCAAAGATCATCCAGCCCAACCCCATTTTGCAATGCACTCCCCCAATGTTGAAAGAGATCCCCCCAAGACGCCAGCCACAGGCGCTGGTGAAACATCAGGAGAAAGTGCTACTAGAACATGGCCATACAGCCCGGAAACAAAACACATAACGCCTATGTTTAAAGCGTTAGAAGGGTAGTTCAGAGGAGAATAGTCCACTACTCTCCATTCCTCAGTGGAGCTGAAGGGGATCTCCAAAGGTCATCCAGTCCAATTCCCTTCGTATATGCACATACACCACTAAAGTCATCCATGTATGCAGGAGAAGCACCATCAAAGCCCCTCCACCCCTAACAGATGGCTATCCAGCCTCTGTTTAAAGTCTCCAAGGAAGGAATTTCCATTGGACTCCGACGCAGAGAGTTCTGCTGCTGAACAGTTTCTCTGTGCAGACAGGAACTTCTTCCTCATGTTCAGGTGGAATCTCCTTCCTTGTCATTTAAAGCCATGGCTCCATTGAATCATAGAATCAAAGAGTTGGAAGAGACCTCATGGGCCATCCAGTCCAACCCCATTCTGCCAAGTAGCAGGAATATTGCATTCAAATCACCCCTGACAGATGGCCATCCAGCCTCTGTTTAAAAGCTTCCAAAGAAGGAGCCTCCACCATACTCCGGGGCAGAGAGTTCCACTGCTGAACGGCTCTCACAGTCAGGAAGTTCTTCCTCGTGTTCAGGTGGAATCTCATCTCTTGTAGTTTGAAGCTATTCTTCCCTTGCATCCTAGTCTCCAGGGAAGCAGAAAACAAGCTTGCTCCCTCCTCCTCCCCGTGGCTTCCTCTCACATATTTATCCATGGCCCTCATCATGTCTCCTCTCATCCTTCTCTTCTTCAGGCTGAACATGCCCAGCTCTTTCAACCGCTCCTCATAGGGCTTGTTCTTCTACATTATACTTGCTAGGGTAGCAGAAAACAAGCTTGCTCCCTCCTCCCTGTGGCTTCCTTTCACATATTTATAGAATATCTCCTCAGTCTTCTCTTCCTCAAGCTGAACATTCCCAACTCCTTTAGCCGCTCCTCATAGGGCTTGTTCTTCCACATCATACTTGCTAGGATAGCAGTAAACAAGCTTGCTCGCTCCTCCTCCCTGTGGCTTCCTCTCACATATTTATACATGGCTATCATGTCTCCTCTCAGCCTTCTCTTCCTCAGGCTGAACATGCCCAGCTCTTTCAGCCGCTCCTCATAGGGCTTGTTCTTCCACATCATACTTGCTAGGATAGCAGTAAACAAGCTTGCTCGCTCCTCCTCCCTGTGGCTTCCTCTCACATATTTATACATGGCTATCATGTCCCCTCTCAGCCTTCTCTTCCTCAGGCTGAACATGCCCAGCTCTTTCAGCCGCTCCTCATAGGGCTTGTTCTTCCACATCATACTTGCTAGGATAGCAGTAAACAAGCTTGCTCCCTCCTCCTCCCTGTGGTTTCCTCTCACATATTTATACATGGCTATCATGTCTCCTCTCAGCCTTCTCTTCCTCAGGCTGAACATGCCCAGCTCTTTCAGCCGCTCCTCATAGGGCTTGTTCTTCCACATCATACTTGCTAGGATAGCAGTAAACAAGCTTGCTCCCTCCTCCTCCCTGTGGCTTCCTCTCACATATTTATACATGGCTATCATGTCTCCTCTCAGCCTTCTCTTCCTCAGGCTGAACATGCCCAGCTCTTTCAGCCGCTCCTCATAGGGCTTGTTCTTCCACATCATACTTGCTAGGATAGCAGTAAACAAGCTTGCTCGCTCCTCCTCCCTGTGGCTTCCTCTCACATATTTATACATGGCTATCATGTCCCCTCTCAGCCTTCTCTTCCTCAGGCTGAACATGCCCAGCTCTTTCAGCCGCTCCTCATAGGGCTTGTTCTTCCACATCATACTTGCTAGGATAGCAGTAAACAAGCTTGCTCCCTCCTCCTCCCTGTGGTTTCCTCTCACATATTTATACATGGCTATCATGTCTCCTCTCAGCCTTCTCTTCCTCAGGCTGAACATGCCCAGCTCTTTCAGCCGCTCCTCATAGGGCTTGTTCTTCCACATCATACTTGCTAGGATAGCAGTAAACAAGCTTGCTCCCTCCTCCTCCCTGTGGCTTCCTCTCACATATTTATACATGGCTATCATGTCTCCTCTCAGCCTTCTCTTCCTCAGGCTGAACATGCCCAGCTCTTTCAGCCGCTCCTCATAGGGCTTGTTCTTCCACATCATACTTGCTAGGATAGCAGTAAACAAGCTTGCTCGCTCCTCCTCCCTGTGGCTTCCTCTCACATATTTATACATGGCTATCATGTCCCCTCTCAGCCTTCTCTTCCTCAGGCTGAACATGCCCAGCTCTTTCAGCCGCTCCTCATAGGGCTTGTTCTTCCACATCATACTTGCTAGGATAGCAGTAAACAAGCTTGCTCCCTCCTCCTCCCTGTGGTTTCCTCTCACATATTTATACATGGCTATCATGTCTCCTCTCAGCCTTCTCTTCCTCAGGCTGAACATGCCCAGCTCTTTCAGCCGCTCCTCATAGGGCTTGTTCTTCCACATCATACTTGCTAGGATAGCAGTAAACAAGCTTGCTCCCTCCTCCTCCCTGTGGCTTCCTCTCACATATTTATACATGGCTATCATATCTCCTCTCAGCCTTCTCTTCCTCAGGCTGAACATGCCCAGCTCCTTAAGCCGCTCCTCATAGGGCTTGTTCTTCCACATCATACTTGCTAGGATAGCAGTAAACAAGCTTGCTCGCTCCTCCTCCCTGTGGCTTCCTCTCACATATTTATACATGGCTATCATGTCTCCTCTCAGCCTTCTCTTCCTCAGGCTGAACATGCCCAGCTCTTTCAGCCGCTCCTCATAGGGCTTGTTCTTCCACATCATACTTGCTAGGATAGCAGTAAACAAGCTTGCTCCCTCCTCCTCCCTGTGGTTTCCTCTCACATATTTATACATGGCTATCATGTCTCCTCTCAGCCTTCTCTTCCTCAGGCTGAACATGCCCAGCTCTTTCAGCCGCTCCTCATAGGGCTTGTTCTTCCACATCATACTTGCTAGGATAGCAGTAAACAAGCTTGCTCGCTCCTCCTCCCTGTGGCTTCCTCTCACATATTTATCCATGGCTATCATATCTCCTCTCAGCCTTCTCTTCCTCAGGCTGAACATGCCCAGCTCCTTAAGCCGCTCCTCATAGGGCTTGTTCTCCAAACTCTTGATCATCTAGTGAGTCCACCCTCCTTCTGCCATGCAGGAAAATACAACCAAAGCACTCCTGGCAGATGGCAGTCCAGCCTCTGCTTGGAAGAAACCTCCAAAGGGAGGGCTTTGACTGGGGTCTAGGCTTGGGGTGTGTGTGTGTCTCATGTATTGATTTGCAGCTTTCTTCCATTGCTCTTCCCTGGGGGTGATTGCAGAGTCTGGGGGAAAAGTGGGGTAGGAATGTGGGGAGGGGGCATGCGCCTCCAGGATGAATGGGGACCCTTTGCTGTCCTCTCTGGCACTCCTTTCCTCTTTCTCCAGCCAAGCCCACCGTTTGGACCTCGATCCCCGGGTGCTGTTCTCCAAGGCAGGCCAACGGAGCCCATCCATCTCGTTCCCTGTTCCCTCCACCTTTGCAAGTTCCAATTTGGATTCAGATGCAGAGCAGCAGATGGCCGCCCAGGAGGCTCAGGCTTTTGGGAGGCAGCCCACTAACGACAGGATCCCACTCAGTTTCATTCCGTTACCTAACTCACCAAATGTTGTTTTCAGAGAAGCTCTTGGGTTAGCCTTTTGCAGCACGAAAAGGAGGAAAGTTGGCGGAGAGAGAAAAGGAACGCATTCCGACAAAGGTTGCATCCACACTGCAGAAATAATGCAGTCTGACCCCCACATTAGCTCCAATTTCCCAATGCTAGAGGAGCATGGGAGTTATAGTTTCACAAGGACTTTAGCCTTCTCTAGACGCATCTACATTTGTGGAAATAAGGTTTGTTTGGGGGGGGGGGGTTTGTCGTGTCAGGAGCAACTTGAGAAACTGCAAGTCGCTTCTGGTGTGAGAGAATTGGCCGTCTGCAAGGACGTTGCCCAGGGGATGCCCAGATGATTTGATGTTTTTATCATCCTTGTGGGAGGCTTCTCTCATGTCCCCGCATGAGGAGCTGGAGCTGATAGAGGGAGCTCATCCGCCTCTTCCCGGATTCGAACCTGCGACCTGTCAGTCTCCAGTCCTGCCAGCACAAGGGTTTAACCCACTGCGCCATCGGGGGCTCTGTGATTGTAGGTGAACTATAAATCCCAGCAACTACAACTTCCAAATGTCAAGGTTTTTTCCCCAAACTTCACCAGTGTTCACATTTGGGCATATTGAGTATTGGTGTAGAGTTTGGTCCAGATCCATCATTGTTTGAGTCCACAGTGATCTCTGGATGTGGGTGAACTACAACTCCAAAACCAAAGGACACTGCCCACCAAAACCATCCAGTATTTTCTATTGGTCATGGGAGAACTGTGTGCCAAGTTTGGTTCAATTCCATCGTTGGTGGGGTTCAGAATGCTATTTGGTTGCAGGTGAACTATAAATCCCAGCAACTACAACTCCCAAATGTCAAGATTCTATTTCCCCCAAACACCACCAGTGTTCACATTTGGGCATATTGAGTATTCGTGTAGAGTTTGGTCCAGACCCATCATTGTTTGAGTCCACAGTGATCTCTGGATGTGGGTGAACTACAACTCCAAAACCAAAGGACACTGCCCACCAAAACCTTATAGTGTTTTCTATTGTTCATGGGAGAACTGTGTGCCAAGTTCGGTTCAATTCCATCGTTGGTGGGGTTCAGAATGCTCTTTGGTTGTAGGTGAACTATAAATCCCAGCAACTACAACTTCCAAATGATAAAATCATTTTTTTTTAGTGAAGGACATACATTGGGTTCCAATGCTAGAGGAGCATGGGAGTTATAGTTTCACAAGGCCTTTAGCCTTCTCTATTTACATTTGTGGATAGAAGGTAGTTGTTGGGACTCAGCCTGGGCTTGAACCTGTGAATGTGTTTCAGTCTCCTGATGTTACAATGACAGAGAGGCTTCGGTGCAAAGGGCAGATTCTCATGAGAATGTTCCTGCCAGGCCTTTGGAGAAAGGTTGACTCCCTCCGCCTGTGAGCTCTCCAGATTCTAGTTTGGAAAACAGTCTGACCGATGTCTATCCAGCCTCTTTTTCAAAGCCTCCAAGGAAGGAGCTTCCACCAGGCTCTGCGGCTGAGAGTTGCACTGCTGAACAGCTCTTAGAGTCAGGAAGTTCTTCCTGATGTTCAATGGAATCTCCTTTCCTGTCATTTGAACCCATGGCTCAATTGAGTTCTAGTTTCCAGGGCAGCAGAAAACAAGGCCTGCTCCCTCTTCCTTATGGCACCCTTTATACACAGCTCCACTCATGTCGTTTCTCAACTCTCCCTTCTGCAGGATAAACAGACCCAGCTCTTTAAGCCGGTCCTCATAGGGATTATTCCTGGTCCCCAAGCCTTTGATCCTTTGAGTCTCCCTCTTCCTCTGGGCCCCTTTCCAGTTTAGATTCAATCTCTCTCTTGAACTGGATGCCCCAGAAGTGGACACAGTGTGATTCCAGGTGAAGAGGTCTGACCAAAGCAGAAGAGAGGGGCTAGTGTATACACACACACACACACACACTAGCCGTCCCCTGCCATGCGTTGCTGTGGCCCACATGGGGGTTCTATGTGGGAGGTTTGGGCCAATTCTATCATTGGTAGGGTTCAGACATAATCAAAGCCCTCCTGACAAAGGGCCATCCAGCCATTCACACACACACACACACACACACACACACACAAATGTATATGACAGATGCAAAAAGGAATAATATTACAATGCATGCTCAAAACTACATATATGCACGCAAACACACATATAAACCCATAAACACAAATATATACACATATATGCATATATACACACACACAAAACACATACACACAGAAAGGGGAAGGAAGGAAGGAAGGAAGGAAGGAAGGAAGGAAGGAAGGAAGGAGAGAAGGAAGAAGAAAAAGAGGGAAAGAAGGAGTGAAGGAGAGAAGGAAACAAAACACATACACACAGAAAGGGGGAAGGAAGGAAGGAAGGAAGGAAGAAGAAAAAGAGGGAAAGAAGGAGTGAAGGAGAGAAGGAAAGAAGGAAAGAAAGAAAAGTAGAAAAGGAAGGAGAGAAGGAAATAAAAAAGTGAAAGAAGGAAGGAAAGAGAGAGGGAAGGAAGGAAGGAGAGAAGGAATGAAAGAGAGAAAGAGAGAGGGAAGGAAGGAAAGAGACAAGGAAGAATAGAACCAAAGAGTAAAGGAAGGGAGGAAAGAAACAGGTAGAGAAGGAAGAAAGAAGAGAAAGTAGAAGAGTAAAGGAAGGGAGGGAAGGAAAGAGAGAGGGAAGGAAGGAGGGAAAGAGAGCGGGAAGGAAGGAGAGAAGGAATGAAAGAGAGAAAGAGAGAGGGAAGGAAGGAAAGAGACAAGGAAGAATAGAACCAAAGAGCAAAGGAAGGGAGGAAAGAAACAGGTAGAGAAGGAAGAAAGAAGAAGAGAAAGTAGAAGAGCAAAGGATGGGAGGGAAGGAAAGAGAGAGGGAAGGAAGGAGGGAAAGAGAGAGGGAAGGAAGGAGAGAAGGAATGAAAGAGAGAAAGAGAGAGGGAAGGAAGGAAAGAGACAAGTAAGAATAGAACCAAAGAGCAAAGGAAGGGAGGAAAGAAACAGGTAGAGAAGGAAGAAAGAAGAAGAGAAAGTAGAAGAGCAAAGGATGGGAGGGAAGGAAAGAGAGAGGGAAGGAAGGAGGGAAAGAGAGAGGGAAGGAAGGAGAGAAGGAATGAAAGAGAGAAAGAGAGAGGGAAGGAAGGAAGGAAAGAGACAAGGAAGAATAGAACCAAAGAGCAAAGGAAGGGAGGAAAGAAACGGGTAGAGAAGGAAGAAAGAAGAAGAGAAAGTAGAAGAGCAAAGGATGGGAGGGAAGGAAAGAGAGAGGGAAGGAAGGAGGGAAAGAGAGAGGGAAGGAAGGAGAGAAGGAATGAAAGAGAGAAAGAGAGAGGGAAGGAAGGAAGGAAAGAGACAAGGAAGAATAGAACCAAAGAGCAAAGGAAGGGAGGAAAGAAACAGGTAGAGAAGGAAGAAAGAAGAAGAGAAAGTAGAAGAGCAAAGGATGGGAGGGAAGGAAAGCGAGAGGGAAGGAAGGAGGGAAAGAGGGAGGGAAAGAAGGAGAGAAGGAATGAAAGAGAGAAAGAGAGAGGGAAGGAAGGAAAGAGACAAGGAAGAATAGAACCAAAGAGCAAAGGAAGGGAGGAAAGAAACAGGTAGAGAAGGAAGAAAGAAGAAGAGAAAGTAGAAGAGCAAAGGATGGGAGGGAAGGAAAGAGAGAGGGAAGGAAGGAGGGAAAGAGAGAGGGAAGGAAGGAGAGAAGGAATGAAAGAGAGAAAGAGAGAGGGAAGGAAGGAAAGAGACAAGAAAGAATAGAACCAAAGAGCAAAGGAAGGGAGGAAAGAAACAGGTAGAGAAGGAAGAAAGAAGAAGAGAAAGTAGAAGAGCAAAGGATGGGAGGGAAGGAAAGAGAGAGGGAAGGAAGGAGGGAAAGAGAGAGGGAAGGAAGGAGAGAAGGAATGAAAGAGAGAAAGAGAGAGGGAAGGAAGGAAGGAAAGAGACAAGGAAGAATAGAACCAAAGAGCAAAGGAAGGGAGGAAAGAAACAGGTAGAGAAGGAAGAAAGAAGAAGAGAAAGTAGAAGAGCAAAGGATGGGAGGGAAGGAAAGCGAGAGGGAAGGAAGGAGGGAAAGAGAGAGGGAAGGAAGGAGAGAAGGAATGAAAGAGAGAAAGAGAGAGGGAAGGAAGGAAGGAAAGAGACAAGAAAGAATAGAACCAAAGAGCAAAGGAAGGGAGGAAAGAAACAGGTAGAGAAGGAAGAAAGAAGAAGAGAAAGTAGAAGAGCAAAGGATGGGAGGGAAGGAAAGAGAGAGGGAAAGAAGGAGGGAAAGAGAGAGGGAAGGAAGGAGAGAAGGAATGAAAGAGAGAAAGAGAGAGGGAAGGAAGGAAGGAAAGAGACAAGGAAGAATAGAACCAAAGAGCAAAGGAAGGGAGGAAAGAAACAGGTAGAGAAGGAAGAAAGAAGAAGAGAAAGTAGAAGAGCAAAGGATGGGAGGGAAGGAAAGAGAGAGGGAAGGAAGGAGGGAAAGAGGGAGGGAAAGAAGGAGAGAAGGAATGAAAGAGAGAAAGAGAGAGGGAAGGAAGGAAAGAGACAAGGAAGAATAGAACCAAAGAGCAAAGGAAGGGAGGAAAGAAACAGGTAGAGAAGGAAGAAAGAAGAAGAGAAAGTAGAAGAGCAAAGGATGGGAGGGAAGGAAAGCGAGAGGGAAGGAAGGAGGGAAAGAGGGAGGGAAAGAAGGAGAGAAGGAATGAAAGAGAGAAAGAGAGAGGGAAGGAAGGAAAGAGACAAGGAAGAATAGAACCAAAGAGCAAAGGAAGGGAGGAAAGAAACAGGTAGAGAAGGAAGAAAGAAGAAGAGAAAGTAGAAGAGCAAAGGATGGGAGGGAAGGAAAGAGAGAGGGAAGGAAGGAGGGAAAGAGAGAGGGAAGGAAGGAGAGAAGGAATGAAAGAGAGAAAGAGAGAGGGAAGGAAGGAAAGAGACAAGAAAGAATAGAACCAAAGAGCAAAGGAAGGGAGGAAAGAAACAGGTAGAGAAGGAAGAAAGAAGAAGAGAAAGTAGAAGAGCAAAGGATGGGAGGGAAGGAAAGCGAGAGGGAAGGAAGGAGGGAAAGAGGGAGGGAAAGTTGGCCACAGCAACGCGTGGCGGGTACAGCTAGTGTGTGTGTGTGTATATATATATATAGGATGCATGAGAGCTGGCTTGTAAACAACAGTCATAGAGTCATAGAATCATAGAATCAAAGAGTTGGAAGAGACCTCATGGGCCATCCAGTCCAACCCCCTTCTGCCAAGAAGCAGGAATGTTGCATTCAAATCACCCCTGACAGATGGCCATCCAGCCTCTGCTTAAAAGCTTCCAAAGAAGGAGCCTCCACCACATTCCGGGGCAGAGAGTTCCACTGCTGAACGGCTCTCACAGTCATAGAATCCTAGAATCCTAGAGTTGGAAGAGACCTCCTGGGCCATCATCCAGTCCAACCCCATTCTGCCAAGAAGCAGGAATATTGCATTCAAATCACCCCTGACAGATGGCCATCCAGCTCCTGTTTAAAAGCTTCCAAAGAAGGAGCCTCCACCACACTCCCTCCGGGGCAGAGAGTTCCACTGCTGAACGGCTCTCACAGTCAGGAAGTTCTTCCTCATGTTCAGATGGAATCTCCTCTCTGTAAAAGGGATCTAGGCGTTTCAGGGGACCACAAAGCCGACAGTGTGACGCAGCAGCTAAAACGGCCAATGCAATCCCAGGCTACACTCAGAAGATGGCAGGGCCCCCCTCTCTTCTGCTTTGGCCACAACTCTCCTGGGATAAGGACACTGTGTCCATTTTGGGGCACCCATATTCAACCCCAGCGTCCAGTTCTGGCTCAAGCAACGCAAGGCAGTGATGGACAAGAGGGAACACGTCCCGAATGGTCAAAGGCTTGCGGGAATGACCGAAGGAGGGTGGCATGTTGTGTATGTTGTGTGTGCTGCAGAAGGGAAGAAGCCTGGGAGGTATCACGATGACGGCTCTCTTTATCTCTGCGCCTTTGAAGGGATCTCGCACAGAACAAGGAGGGAGCTTGTTTCTGAGGCTCATGAGACAAGAATGTGACCCAAGACACATACACACACACACACACACACAAACACACACACCCCTGAGCTTTCTGGCTGCAAGAGCTTTTCCAAAGTGGAATATGGACAGGGTGGATGGAAGTCTCCTAAGAAGAGACTGCAAGCTTTCCTTTCGGGGCTGGACTAGATGACCTTTGGGGTTCCCTTCTAAATCCCAAGATTCTGGGAAGGGTCCCACTGCTCCAGGTGACCCCAAACTATCCACATTCTTCTTGGGTCACAAGGTAGCAAACCCCACAAATATTTCTCTTTCTTTCGTAACACAAACAAACACACAAACAAAACAGCAACAGCAATGACAATGAATAAGGACCGTCAAAACCTGCTCCGTCCAGCCAATGGCCAGAACTGACCACAAGGCTTCGTTTTGGGGTTCACTGCAACCCCCAGAAATGCCTTTAAGGTCAAGGTTGTGGAAACACAACACTCATGGCATCTACACCAGCCATGGGCCAACTTTGGCCCTCCCTCCAGGTGTTTTGGACTACAACTCCCACAATTCCTAACAGCCTACCGGCTGTTAGGAATTGTGGGAGTTGTAGTCCAAAACACCTGGAGGGAGGGCCAAAGTTGGCCCGTTCCTGCATTAAATCCATCACCAGAATCGGCATCCGACTGAAGGGATAGCAACCTGAGTGTTGACATCCCTCCGTATCCGTGGATTCGGCATCCACGGCTTCATATTAAGTCATCATCATCATCATCATCCTCATCATCCTTGCACAAATATGAGCCAAATAGAGTCAGTCTTCCACATCCAAGGGATCTCCACCCATGGATTCCACCATCCACTGCTAAAGTTTTTGAGACTGCCTGGCCATGTCCCAGAAGCATTCTCTCCTGACGTTTCACCCACATCTATGGCAGGCATCCTCAGAAGTCTGTTGGAAACTCGTCAACTGGGGTTTATATGCCTGTGGAATAATCTCCTGGGTGGGTCAGGTGTGAATATTGCAAATGGCCACCTTGATTAGCATGAAATGGCCTTGCAGCTCTAAAATCAGGACAGGAAATAAAGAGCAACACTCAAAAAGCAAGGGAAATCCAGACAAGAAATCAATCAGGGACAGCTAACACCTCATGGAATCATAGAATCTTAGAGTTGGAAGAGACCTCAAAGGCCATCCAGTCCAACCCCTTTCTGCCAAGAAGCAGGAAAACTGCATTCAAAGCACCCCCAACAAAGGATTCCCCCATACAGCAACCAGCCAGGCTTTGAAGCTGCAAGGCCATTCAGTGTTTATCAGGGTGGCCATTTGCAACATTCATGCTTTCCCCAAGTAGACAAGAGTTTTTTTTCTCTCCCACCCGGGACATTATTCCACAGATATAAACCCCACTTGCCTAGTTTCCAAAAGACCGCTCAACCATTGAGGATGCCAGCCATAGATGTGGGTGAAAGGTCAGGAGAGAATGCTCCTAGAACATAGCCAGGCAGCCCCAAAAATTAACAGCAAGTCAGTGGCCTTGCACCTCTGAAATCAGGACAGTAAATAAAGAGCAACACTCAAAAAGCAAGGGAATTCCAGACAAGAAATCAATCAGGGACAGCTAACATCTCCCAACAAAGGATTCTCCCAGGCAGCAACCAGCCAGGCTTTGAAGCTGCAAGGCTATTCAGTACTAATCAGGGTGGTCATTTGCAACATTCATGCGTTCCCCAAGTAGACAAGAGGTTTTATTTTTCTCCCACCACGGACATTATTCCACAGATATAAACCCCACTTGCCTAGCAAAAAACTGCTCAACCAATGAGGATGCCTGCCATAGATGTGGGCAAAAGGTCAGGAGAGAATGCTACTGGAACATGGCCAGGCAGCCCCGAAAATTCACAGCAACCCAGTGAGTCCGGCCATGAAAGCCTTTGACAACACTCTTTTGCTTCTCAATAATAATATTAATAATAATAATAATAATAATAACCAACTTCATATAATATCCCTTATTATATAATGATAATAATAATAATAAATGTATTTAATACCCCTTATTATATAATAATAATAAAACTTTATTTAATACCCCTTATATTATAATAATAATTTATTTAATACCTCTTATTATAATAACAATAAAAATAAATAAATTTATTTAATACCTCTTATTATATAATAATAATAATAAACTTTATTTAATAAACCTTGTATAATAATAATAAATAAATTTATTTAATATCCTATTATATAATAATAATAAAAACTTTATTTAATATCCCTTATATATTAATAATAATAATAAATAAATTTAATACCCCTTATTATATTATAATAATAAACTTTATTTAATACCCCTTATATTATAATAATAATAATAATAAACACTTTATTTAATGCCCCTTGTTATATAATAATAATAATAATAATAATAATAATCAACTTTATTTAATGCCCCTTATTATATAATAATAATAATAATAATAATAATAATCAACTTTATTTAATGCCCCTTATTATATAATAATAATAATAATAATAATAATCAACTTTATTTAATGCCCCTTATTATATAATAATAATAATAATAAACTTTATTTAATGCCCCTTATTATATAATAATAATAATAATAATAATAATAATAATAATAAACTTTATTTAATGCCCCTTATTATATAATAATAATAATAATAATAATAATAATAATCAACTTTATTTAATGCCCCTTATTATATAATAATAATAATAATAATAATAATAATAATAATAATAATCAACTTTATTTAATGCCCCTTATTATATAATAATAATAATAATAATAATAATAATAATAATAATCAACTTTATTTAATGCCCCTTATTATATAATAATAATAATAATAATAATAATAATCAACTTTATTTAATGCTCCTTATTATATAATAATAATAATAATAATAATAATAATAATAATAATCAACTTTATTTAATGCCCCTTATTATTATATAATAATAATAATAATAATAATAATCAACTTTATTTAATGCTCCTTATTATATAATAATAATAATAATAATAATAATAATAATAATCAACTTTATTTAATGCCCCTTATTATATAATAATAATAATAATAATAATAATAATAATCAACTTTATTTAATGCCCCTTATTATATAATAATAATAATAATAATAATAATAATAATAATAATCAACTTTATTTAATACCCCTTATTATATTATTATTATTATTATTATTATTATTATTATTATTATTTAGTAATGGATGAGCAGGACTTGAGCAGCCCTGGCCTTGGGATCCAGGTGGAGCTCACTCTCCAAACAAAGTCCCTTCTGCACTGCAATATAATCCGGATTATCAAATCAGGAAATCCACCTTGTCTGCTTTGAACTGGATTAGATGGCGGTGTAGACTCATCTAATCCGGTTCAAAGCAGACAAGGTGGATTTCCTGATTTGATAATCCGGAGTATATGGCAGTGCAGAAGGGACTTTATTTGGAGAGAGAGCTCCACCTGAGTCTACACCGCCATCTAATCCGGTTCAAAGCGGATAATCTGGATTCGGGGTGGCAGTGTAGATGGGGTCTGAGAAGGAATGCGGCTGGGCTGCGGCTCCATGCTGTGGGGCCCTGGGAGGTGTAGTTTTGCAAGGTCCCCATTCAGATAGAGCAGGCATGGGCCAACTTGGGCCCTCCCTCCAGGTGTTTTGGACTCCAACTCCCACAATTCCTAACAGCCTACCGGCTGTTAGGAATTGTGGGAGTTGGAGTCCAAAACACCTGGAGGGAGGGCCCAAGTTGGCCCATGCCTGAGATAGAGTGTGCCAAAGGACACCAACTCCGGGCATGGAGCCAAAGCTGTGGAAAGTGGTGCCAAAGCGCATCCATCCCTCCCTCAGTTCTGCAGTGTAGATGCGTCTAGGTCTCCTTCGATGGGCTGGGGGGGGTCTTCCCATTAAGGACACCCCCCTCCCCAATTGGACCACTTGGCAGCTTTGGAGGGGGGCTTCTCATCACCCGAGAGGAAGGAGGCACTTCTCCCCCCCCCCGACCCAGAAGGCATTCGTGTACACACAGAGAGAGAGACACGCATCTGCCTGCATGTCTGGACGCTCCCCAGATACTGTCGGGGGGGCAACTCCAGCCACTCCAGGACCCCCTCCCTTGAAAAGCCCGACAAAAGTCGCATTCCTCTCCCATGCGGGATTGGGAAGGTGGGGGGCTTTGTGGGGGGGGGGGGCTCACGCCATCCAGGCAAGCTGCACCATCAAAAGGGAAAGACACCCCCCCCCACACCTTTATGGCTGGAAGGGGGGGGGGCAAGGGAAGGGCAAGGAGTCCCCGGGAAAGCCCTTCCAAGGAAGAGTTGGGGTCTTCTGGGCTCTGCTTTGGGGAAAGGGTCCCGCCATGGAGGGGGGGGGGGAGCTGGACGGGGGGGGGGGCTGGGGGTCTCCGTGGGGAGAGCCGGGGGGGGGAGGCAGGCTGGGGGCCAAGGAGTCCCCGGGAAAGCCCTGCCGAGGAAGAGTCGGGGTCTTCTGGGCTCTGCTTTGGGGAAAGGGTCCCGTCATGGATGGGGGGGGGGGGATTGGGGGGTCTCCGCCGCTGCTCACCTGGCCGCCCCCTCGGAGGAAGGAAGGGAGGAAGGAAGGGAAGAAGGGAGCCCAGCAGCCCCGACGCAACTAGCCCCGCCGAGCAGATTCGGATTCCCGGCGCATCCGCACTCCCTCTGACGCAGGCGCACCCCCCCCTCCCTCCCTCCCACGCGCGCCCCCGACGCCCCCTCCCTCCTTCTCTCCCCCCCTCCCCTCCTGCGCGCGCACCTGGCCGGCTCGGTTCCCCCCTTTTCCCAGGAGAAGCCTCAGGGAGAAGGAGACCCCCCCCTCCGTCAGGGCGGCGCCTCTGAGAATGGGAGAGACAGGGGGGCCCCCAGAGGACAGCCAGGAGAGCCCCCTTCTGCAAGGCAAGAGAGAAGGAAGGAAGGAAGGCACCCTCCAAGCCCTCCCGGCAGAGGAACATCCAGCCTGTGTGGAAGGAGAAGGAAAGGAGGAGGAGGAGGAGGAGGATAGAAGAGCTGGTAGGGACCCCAAGAGGCCATCCAGTCCAACCGCGCTTCTGCCAGGCAGGAAGGAAAGATAGCACCCTCCAAACCCTCCCGACAGACGAATTATTTAATACCCCTTATTATTTAATAATAATAATAAACAAATGTATTTATCTACTTTCAGCCTCAGGGGAAGAAGAAGGAGAAGAGGAGGAGGAGAATGATAGAAGAGCTGGAAGGGAACCCCAGAGGCCATCCAGTCCAGCCAGGAAGGAAGGAAGGAAGGAAGGCACTGTTCAAGCCCTCCTGGCAGACGAACATCCAGCTTCAGGGGAAGAAGAAGAAAAAGAAGAGGAGGAGGAAGTGGGCACCCAGCCTCTGCTTAACAACAACAGCAACAACAATAGAATAATAGTTGGAAGGGAACCCCAGAGGCCACCCAGTCCAACCCAGCTTCTAACAGGTAGGCAGGCAGGCAGGAAGGAAGGAAGGCACCCTCCAAGCCCTCCCGGCAGAGGAACATCCAGCCTCAGAGGAAGAAGAAGAAGAAGGAGAAGAAGAGGAGGAGAATGATAGAAAACTGAAAGGGAACCCCAGAGGCCATCCAGTCCAACCCTGCGTCTAACAGGCAGGCAGGCGGGCAGGAAGGAAGGGAGGTAGAAAGGAAGGCACCCTCCAAGCCCTCCTGACAGAGCTACATCCAGCCTCAGGGGAAGAAAAGGAGAAGGAGAGGAGGAGGAGGAGAAGGATAGAAGAACTGGAGGGGACCGCAAGAGGCTATCCAGTCCAACCCCGCTTTTGCCAGTCAGGAAGGCAGCATCCAAATCCTCCAGACAGGTGGGCACCCAGCCTCTGCTTAACAACAACAACAACAACAACAAACAACAACAGAATAATAGTTGCAGGGGAACCCCAGAGAGGCCACCCAGTCCAACCCCGCTTATGCCAGGAAGGAAGGAAGGAAGGAAGGAAGGAAGGAAGGAAGGAAGGAAGGAAGGCACAGTTCAAGCCCTCCCGGCAGACGAACATCCAGCCTCAGGGGAAGGAGAAGGAGAGGAGGAGGAGAAGGATAGAAGAGCTGGAAGGGAACCCCAGAGGCCATCCAGTCCAACACTGCTTCTTCCAGGCAGGCAGGCAGCATCCAAATCCTCCAGACAGGTGGGCACCCAGCGTCTGCTTAACAACAACAACAACAACAACAACAACAACAGAATAATAGTTGCAAGGGAACCCCAGAGGCCACGTAGTCCAACCCCACTTCCGCCAGCCAGGTAGGAAGGAAAGAAGGCACCCTGTAAGCCCTCCCAACAAGCTTCCTTTCTGCTTCCCTGGAGAGAGACTAGGACGCAATGGAGAAATGGCTTCAAACTACAAGAGAGGAGATTCCACCTGAACATGAGGAAGAACTTCCTGACTGTGAGAGCTGTTCAGCAGTGGAACTCTCTGCCCCGGAGTGTGGTGGAGGCTCCTTCTTTGGAAGCTTTTAAACAGAGGCTGGATGGCCATCTGTTAGGTGTGCTTTGAATGCAATATACTTGCTTCTTGGCAGAATGGGGTTGGACTGGATGATGGCCCAGGAGGTCTCTTCCAACTCTTGGATTCTAGGATTCTAGGATTCAATGGAACAATGGCTTCAAACGACAAGAGAGGAGATTCCACCTGAACACGAGGAAGAACTCCCTGACTGTGAGAGCCGTTCAGCAGTGGAACTCTCTGCCTTCCCCGGAGGGAGTGTGGTGGAGGCTCCTTCTTTGGAGGCTTTGAAGCAGAGGCTGGATGGCCATCTGTCAGGGGTGCTTTGCATGCAATATTCCTGCTTCTTGGCAGAAGGGGGTTGGACTGGATGATGGCCCAGGAGGTCTCTCCCAACTCTAGGATTCTAGGATTCTATGAATAAAAGATTTTCAAAGTAAACAAAAAATCCAGATGGTCTGCTTTGAACTGGATTATATGGCAGTGTAGAAGGAGCCTGTGATTCCTAGATCCTAAATCTTTGCTTTGCTTTGCTTTGCTTGCCTTCCTTCCTTCCTTCCTTCCTTCCTTCCTTCCTTCCTTCCTTTTTCACACGTACTGCTTTTTCACACGTACTGCTCTCGAGCCAGGCATTGTCCCCCATTCTGTATCTTTGCATTTCATTTTTTCTGCCAAGATACTCCACTTTGGCAGAAAAAATGAAATGCAAAGATACAGAATGGGGGACAATGCCTGGCTCGAGAGCAGTACGTGTGAAAAAGATCTTGGAGTCCTCGTGGACAGGAAGGTGAACATGAGCCAGGAATGTGATGTGGCGGCAAAAAAAGCCAATGGGATTTTGGCCTTCATCAAGAGGAGCCTAGTGTCTAGATCTAAGGAAGTAATGCTCCCCTTGCTCTATTCTGCTTTGGTGAGACCACACCTGGAATATTGTGTCCAATTCTGGGCACCACAATTCAAGAGAGAGATTGACTCTAAGCTGGAATGTGTCCAGAGGAGGGCGACTAAAATGATCAAGGGTCTGGAGAACAAGCCCTATGAGGAGCGGCTTAGGGAACTGGGCATGTTTAGCCTGAAGAAGAGAAGGCTGAGAGGAGATATGATAGCCATGTATAAATATGTGAGAGGAAGCCACAGGGAGGAGGGAGCTGATCAAGGGTCTGGAGAACAAGCCCTATGAGGAGTGGCTTAAGGAGCTGGGCATGTTTAGCCTGAAGAAGAGAAGGCTGAGAGGAGATATGATAGCCATGTATAAATATGTGAGAGGAAGCCACAGGGAGGAGGAGGGAGCAAGATTGTTTTCTGCTTCCCGGGAGACTAGGACGCAATGGAACAATGGCTTCAAACTACAAGAGAGGAGATTCCATCTGAACATGAGGAAGAACTTCCTGACTGTGAGAGCTGTTCAGCAGTGGAACTCTCTGCCCCGGAGGGTGGTGGAGGCTCCTTCTTTGGAGTCTTTTAAGCAGAGGCTGGATGGCCATCTGTCAGGGGTGCTTTGAATGCAATATTCCTGCTTCTTGGCAGAAGGGGGTTGGACTGGATGGCCCAGGAGGTCTCTTCCAACTCTTTGATTCTATGATTCTATGATTCCTTCCTTTTTGCCACCAAAGTGCAGGACTATCTATTTCTCCCTCTTGCTGGTCTTGGCCCTGCTCTCTAACCTGTGGTCACTCTGGGTCTTGGTCCAGTTCTGTGGGCATTGGGAGCCCATCCCAGGACCGGATTTCGTTCCCTTTGGCCACTCCCAGGAGCCACAGACAGTTCTCTTTCTAGCATGCCAAACTGGCCACCCCTCCGCAGCTGCCGGTGTTCCATGCTGCATGCCATCGGTGGGCGAAGCCAATCTGGACAAGGCCAAAAGGTCCCAGGAATGCACTTCGAGGTCACACATTGCTGAATGAGCGCTCCCTTTGGCACCCAGAGCCCACCTGTCTCCTGAACCACTGGCAATGCAGACCGCAGGTCAGGTGTTGCCATTCGTCATGGCTGCTATTTGCAAGCACAGCAGGCCAATGGGCTTTGTGGTCAGGAGAAAGGGATTCCTGGGCAGGGAGGGCATTGGCTGCATCAGCTGCAGCAAGAGTGGCCCTTAAGGACAGGGCCAAATGGGAAGGGGGCCAGGCCCATGTTTGGATCCCTTCATGTCTGAAGCTGTGGGGATTCAGCTGCTCCCTTCACATCATAGAATCATAGAATCAAAGAGTTGGAAGAGACCTCATGGGCCATCCAGTCCAACCCCATTCTGCCAAGAAGCAGGAATATTGCATTCAAAGCACCCCTGACAAATGGCCATCCAGCCTCTGCTTAAAAGCCTCCAAAGAAGGAGCCTCCACCACACTCCGGGGCAGAGAGTTCCACTGCTGAACGGCTCTCACAGTCAGGAAGTTCTTCCTAATGTTCAGATGGAATCTCCTCTCTTGTAGTTTGAAGCCATTGTTCCATTGCGTCCTAGTCGCCAAGGAAGCAGAAAACAAGCTTGCTCCCTCTTCCTCCCTGTGGCTTCCTCTCACATATTTATACATGGCTATCATATCTCCTCTCAGCCTTCTCTTCTTCAGGCTAAACATGCCCCGCTCCTTAAGCCGCTCCTCATAGGGCTTGTTCTCCAGACCCTTGATCTGCTCCCTCCTCCCTGTGGCTTCCTCTCACATATTTATACATGGCTATCATATCTCCTCTCAGCCTTCTCTTCTTCAGGCTAAACATGCCCAGTTCCCTAAGCCGCTCCTCATAGGGCTTGTTCTCCAGACCCTTGATCATTTGAGTCGCCCTCTTTCTCTGGACACATTCCAGCTTAGAGTCAATATCTCTCTTGAATTGTGGTGCCCAGAATTGGACACAATCATCACACCATCATCATTATTATTAGGTTCTTGTGAGTTTTTTCGGGCTATAGGGCCATGTTCTAGAGGCATTCTCTCCTGACGTTTCGCCTGCATCTATGGCAAGCATCCTCAGAGGTAGTGAGGTCTGTTGGAAATAGGACAATGGGTTTATATATCTGTGGAATGCAGGCGAAACGTCAGGAGAAATGCCCCTAGAACATGGCCATATAGCCCGAAAAAACCCACAAAAACCCAGTGATTCCAGCCATGAACGCCTTTGACAATACATCATTATTATTGTTGACCATTTCCGCTCCCTTGGCAGCCACCTCTCCATCAAAGTCAACATTGACACCAAAATGCAACACCGCCTGAGCTCTGCGAGTGCAGCATTTTTCCGAATGCAGTGCCATATCAAGACTGTTCATTAATTACGGTCTTGAAAATGAACAAAAATTGGTTGCCAGTATTTTAAAAAACTCACCAGGATCAAAACAATAAGTAGTCAACACCATTCCGGAAGAGGAGAACTCCAGACAGCAAACAATAAAGGGCCAATTAACACTTCCCAAACAGAGGGTTCCTTCAGGCAACAACAGCCAGGCCACCTCTATGCAGATATATTGTATGTTGTAATTGTGTCCTTGGTGGCATTGAATTCTTGCCTTGTAAACTGCCTCAAGTCACCGGAAACCTGGGGGGCGGTATAGAAATGTACTAAATACATACATAAATAAATACCCTCACTGATTGACTTAGAATCATAGAATCATAGAATCAAAGAGTTGGAAGAGACCTCCTGGGCCATCATCCAGTCCAACCCCATTCTGTCAAGAAGCAGGAATATTGCATTCAAATCACCCCTGACAGATGGCCATCCAGCCTCTGTTTCAAAGCTTCCAAAGAAGGAGCCTCCACCACACTCCGGAGCAGAGAGTTCCACTGCTGAACGGCTCTCACAGTCAGGAAGTTCTTCCTCATGTTCAGATGGAATCTCCTCTCTTGTAGTTTGAAGCCATTGTTCCCTTGCGTCCTAGTCTCCAGGGAAGCAGAAAGGAAGCTTGCTCCCTCCTCCTCCCTGTGGCTTCCTCTCACATATTTATACATGGCCCTCATCATATCTCCTCTCAGCCTTCTCTTCTTCAGGCTAAACATGCCCAGCTCCTTAAGCCGCTCCTCATAGGGCTTGTTCTCCAGACCCCTGATCTGCTCCCTCCTCCCTGTGGCTTCCTCTCACATATTTATACATGGCTATCATATCCCCTCTCAGTCTTCTCTTCTTCAGGCTAAACATGCCCAGCTCCTTAAGCCACTCCTCATAGGGCTTGTTCTCCAGACCCTTGATCATTTGAGTCGCCCTCCTCTGGACAGTATTCCAGCCTGTCAATATCTCTCTTCAGTTGTGGTGCCCAGAAGTAGACACAATATAATACTGTGAACTACTTTGTGTCTCAGGCCCCTTCTACACTGCCATATAATCCAGATTATCAAAGTTGATAATCCACATTATCTGCTATTATATTTCAACCAGGGGCATCTTTGCTATGAGTCTATACTGTCATATAATCTAGTTCAAAGTGGACAATCTGGATTTTGGATGGCAGTGTAGATCCAGCCTTAGACCCCTTCTACACTGCCATATAATCCAGATGATCAAATCAGATGATCCACATCATCTGCTTTGAGGCCCTTTCTACAGTGCCGTATCAATAGTGTTCATTATTTACTGTCTTCAACATGAACAGAATCTGGTTGCCAATATTGTAAAAAAACTCACCCGGATCAAAACAATAAGTAGTCAACACCACTCCGGAAGAGGAGAACCCCAGACAGCAAACAATAAAGGGCCAGTTAACACTTCCCAAACAGAGGGTGCCTTCAGGCAACAACAGCCAGGCCACCTCTATGCAGATATATTGTATATTGTAATTGTGTCCTTGGTGGCATTGAATTCTTGCCTTGTAAACTGCCTCAAGTCACCGGAAACCTGAGGGGCGATATAGAAATGTACTAAATACATAAATAAATAAATACCCTCACTGATTGACTTTGCACCTTAATGGCTACTCAATGCTACTCAAGCTGTCCACTTGCTCTAAACAGACAAGGGTTCTTTCTCCCACCCTGGATATTATTCCACAGGTGTATCAAGGTGTGGCTCCACTTGCTTCACTGTCAACAGACCTCTGAGGATGCCATTAGCCACAGATGCAGGTGAAACGTCAGGAGGGAATGCTGCTGAGAAATGGCCAGACAGCCTGAAAGACTCACAACAACCCAGGGTGGTTGTAGGTTTATATGGCCATGTTCTAGAGGCATTCTCTCCTGACGTTTTGCCTGCATCTATGGCAAGCATCCTCAGAGGTAGTGAGGTCTGTTGGAAGTAGGAAAAAGGGTTTCTATATCTGTGGAATGACCAGGATGGGACAAAGGACTCTTGTCTGCTGGAGCTAGGTGGGAATGTTTCAACTGACCACCTTGATTAGCATTTGATGGCCTGACAGTGCCTGGGGCGATCTTTTGTTGAGAGGTGATTAGATGTATTGTCGAAGGCTTTCATGGCCGGAATCACTGGGTTGTTGTAGGTTTTTTCGGGCTATATGGCCATGGTCTAGAGGCATTCTCTCCTGACGTTTCGCCTGCATCTATGGCAAGCATCCTCAGAGGTAGTGAGGTCTGTTGGAAATAGGAAAAAGGGTTTCTATATCTGTGGAATGACTGGGGTGGGGCCAAGAGCTCTTCTCTGCTGGAGCTAGGTGGGAATGTTTCAACTGACCACATTCATTAGCATTTGAAGGCCTGGCTGAGCCTGGGGGAATCTTTTGTTGAGAGGTGACTAGATGTCCCCGATTGGACAAGAAAGGCACTTCAGACGACTCCAGCCAGAGAAGTCAGCCATAGCAGAGCACCTGATGAACCAGCCTGGATACAGCATATGATTTGAGAACACAGAAATGCTGGACCACTCTCACAACCACCACGTCAGGCGACACAGAGAAGCCATTGACATCCACAAGGAACATGTGGACAATTTCAACAGAAAGGAGGAAACCATGAAAATGAACACAATCTGGCTACCAGAATTAAAAAACTCCAAAATTACGACAGCACAACAACAGAGAGGAAACAAACAAGGACATCTAATCACCTCTCAACAAAAGATTGCCCCAGGCACTGCCAGGCCATCAAATGCTAATCAAGGTGGTCAGCTGAAACATTCACACCTGGCTCCAGCAGACAAGAGTCCTTTGTCCCACCTTGGTCATTCCACAGATATATAAACCCATTTTCCTACTTCCAACAGACCTCACTACCTCTGAGGATGCTTGCCATAGGTGCAGGCGAAACGTCAGGAGAGAATGCCTCTAGACCATGGCCATATAGCACAGAAAAACCTACAACAACCCAGTGATTCCAGCCATGAAAGCCTTTGACAACACCCAGGGTGGGCTTCTTTCCACGCTTGCTCTTGCTGCTGCTCCTTCCAAGCCCCTGGGCTTCCCTTGCAAGGCATTGGGGTTGTGTCGCTGTCTGAGAAGCCACACACTCCACGGTTGCGTCTTTTGGAATTGAAGCCAATCCAGGTCTGCAGAGTTGTGTGCAAAGACAGCTCCAGGGCTGGCTTCCTGCTCAGGCCACAGGCGCACCGGACAATGGGGGCTCCAGGCTGAATAATGCGGGGAGCGGTCACTCAGGCGCCAAAGGAGAGTTCCATCCAAGCGTCCATCTGGGAGCGATGCCAAGGGGGATCATCACACACACACACACACAAACACAGACACACAAGCCTGGCAGCCTCATGCCCAGCTTTGCAAGATTTTGGGGTAAGTAGAACATGAATGATACAGCAAAGACACTCTGTACATGCTCTGGGGCTTTGTGGGACCTTCTATCCACTTCTCTCAGAGACTCCTTTCCCACTGAAATTGAGCAATCGAGCAATTTAAAGCGGCCGCGGAAAGTGAGACCCAGGCCGCGGATAGCGAAACCCGAAGTGTGGATATTCGTTAAGTGGGTGGGCAATACCAGCAGTGGGTCACCTGTGGATCCGTGCACCTGGCGAGACGAAGACGCTAGTCCAATGTTCCCCAATCAAGAAATCTCAGTGGAAGTGATGCCAGCTCGCGGTGATAACGCCAAAGGAAGCTGAGATGCCATAACATTGAGAAGCAAGCATTTTTATACAGTCAGATCCTTTGAAATTCCCATTCCTGCCCCAGCTGGAGCCAGCTCTGCAGTGATTGGCTGAGCTCCACTGACATCATGAACAGCTGAGGGAGGATTCCTTGCAGAGGCGGGACTGTGGCGCCCGCCAGCCAATAGGAAAGCGTTCCCTGCTTCCAATGCAGATTCATGCTCTCCAATGGCTGACGAGGGGCAGGCTAGTCCGGGAGAGAAAGAAAATATAAAGAGTTCTGAATGGATTATCGGGTCCCAGCAAGATTGCAAATGCAATAGACTGTCGTTCTTCCTCATCAGATAGCATCGGCCCTATTGAATCACTGAGAAGGCTTTGGATGCCATGGTTCCTTCCATAGGGATCCTGGGGATTGTAGTTCTGTGACGGCGCAAGTGACACCACCTATATGTATAACTGTTAGTTGCAAGATTTAAACTGTTGTATCATGCTTAATCCTGCCTTTTTACCCTGCCTATGTATAGTTGGATTGATTGGTTATTTATAGCTGTCAATCAATGTTTGCACCAGTTGAATTGCTTTCTCAGCTCAACTGTTTGGCTCCACCTCTTCCTGGAGGAGGGGAGTGCTTCCCTTTTTCATTCCACCATCAGATTTTCTACCAGATGGACGGGAGTAAGAGACTTGGCTCTAAAAGCCCCTGATTAAGTTACCTCTCAGCACCAATTCTGAGGTCCTTACCCTTGAGACTTATGCTTCATGTTCAGATCAGCCTGAACGACGTTGGGAAGTCTCAAGTGCCTCCAAACCAGTTCTTTTGGCACCAGAGGAAGACTTTATGTCTTCAAACATAGGCTATTTAGACTAGGGTTGTGGATTGCTCCGGCATTCACAGCCATTGAGAAAGAGGGACCTGGAAAAGCTTCTCAGCTGCAAAACTCCTTGGACCCAAGACAACCAGAGACTGTAATGTATATTCCCTTCACCCCTTTGAAACTTCCAGCTTATTGCCTTAAAGATATAACTTTTTGTGAACAACAAAACCTATTTTGAGTTATCTATAGTGTTTGGGTCTTTGGGAGTTCCAGTTTCCTAAAGGAGGGCAAGAAGCAATCCCCTGTGGAAAGATGTCACGTCCATGCCTCTTTCACTAAGAGCTATAACCCTCAGGCGTGACGGCACAAGTTCCACAGGCCTGAACTGGACCTCCAAGGGAGAGGGACTCTAAATGCCTGGCAAAACTACAAATCCCATAGAACAGGTCCATAAGTGGGATCAAATTGGCTTCACGGTTGTCAAATTCATAGCATAATAATAATAATAATACAAATAATACTAATAATACTTTATTTAATACCCCGCCGCCATCTCCCCAACGGGGACTTGTGGCAGCTTACGTGAGGCCAAGCCCAACAGCACATTACAATAAGGTAAAACCAAAACACAATAACAACACAGTAAAATACATACAACATATGAGTACAAAGACAATAAAGCAAAATCATACACAGTAAAATAAAATAATATAACATAACAATGAGCGGGCCGCATGTGCAAGATATTAATCATTATAATAATAATTCCCTTGGGAAGAGTCAGATATCCTGATATTTGGACTTAATGTGCACGTGTGCTGCGATGTTATGTACCTGTAATAATAATAACAATAATAACAACAATAATAATAATAATTCCCCTTGAAATGCCATGGCAAATTCACTTGGAATCCCAGGATTTGCGCCTTTGGGAGATACAGAATGCCCAGCCAGAGGCCTCTAGTGCTCCTCCAAACTACATATCCCAGGATGCCTAAGGGAAGAGCGTAGCAATTCAAACTACAAGAAAGGAGATTCCATCTGAACATTAGAAGAGCTTCCTGACTGTGAGAGCCGTTCAGCAGTGGAACTCTCTGCCCCGGAGTGTGGTGGAGGCTCCTTCTTTGGAAGCTTTGAAACAGAGGCTGGATGGCCATCTGTCGGGGGTGATTTGAATGCGATTGTCCTGCTTCTCAGCAAAATGGGGTTGGACTGGATGGCCCAGGAGGTCTCTTCCAACTCTAGGATTCTAAGTGCTCTGGGATCCTGGGATTTGTAGTCCAGAGAGGCCCTGGCAGCATTTTTGCAAAGGAGACTGAAGGCAGCTCCCAGGAGCCATGGCTACTGAAGTGGTGTTGAACTGCATTCCACTTGCAGTGTGGATGCTCATTAATCCTGGAATCCAGAGAGCAGGAGCACCCATACTAGTACAGGTATGGCCAAACTCCCCCCCCCCCCTTTCCAGGTAGTTTGGACTTCAACTCCCACTGTATGAACATGTCTGGAACAGGTATCCTTGGTAGGGAGGCCAAGGGGCTTGTCTATAAAGCTATTCCCCTCCCAACCCTGCTCTATGCTTGTGAAACGTGGACTGTCTACAGAAGTCACATGCAACTCCTGGAACGATTCCATCAGCGCTGCTTCCAGAAAATCCTGCAAATCTCTTGGGAAGACAAGCGGGGAAATGAAGCAGAGTGTTTGAGGACTGGGACATCCGTATAATAATAATAATAAAGGCCAGATTATTATATTTTATTATATTTATTATAAAAATTATTATATTTATTTATGCCCCACTTTTAATAATAATAATAATAATAACAACAACAACAATAAAAGCCAGGTTATTATATTTTATATTTATTATAAAAATATTATATTTATTTATGCCCCACTTTTAATAATAATAATAATAATAATAACAACAACAACAACAACAATAAAGGCCAGATTATTATATTTTATTATATTTATTATAAAAATACTATATTTATTTATGCCCCACTTTTAATAATTAAAATAATAATAATAATAAAGGCCAGATTACTATATTTTATTATATTTATTATAAAAATACTATATTTATTTATGCCCCACTTTTAATAATAATAATAATAATAATAAAGAGCAGATTACTATATTTTATTATATTTATTATAAAAATTATTATATTTATTTATGCCCCACTTTTAATAATAATAATAATAAAGGCCAAATTATTATATTTTATTATATTTATTATAAAAATTATTATATTTATTTATGCCCCACTTTTAATAATAATAATAATAAAGGCCATATTATTATATTTTACTATATTTATTATAAAAATTATTATATTTATTTATGCCCCACTTTTAATAATAATAATAATAAAGGCCATATTATTATATTTTACTATATTTATTATAAAAATTATTATATTTATTTATGCCCCACTTTTAATAATAATAATAATAAAGACCTGATTATTATATTTTACTATATTTATTATAAAAATTATTATATTTATTTATGCCCCACTTTTAATAATAATAATAAAGGCCAGATTATTATATTTTACTATATTTATTATAAAAATTATTATATTTATTTATGCCTCACTTTTAATAATAATAATAATAAAGACCTGATTATTATATTTTACTATATTTATTATAAAGTTATTATATTTATTTATGCCCCACTTTTAATAATAATAATAATAATAAAGACCCAATTATTATATTTTACTATATTTATTATAAAAATTATTATATTTATTTATGTCCCTTTTAATAATAATAATAATAAAGGCCAAATTATTATATTTTATTATATTTATTATTTAAAATTATTATATTTATTTATGCCCCACTTTTAATAATAATAATAATATATTTGTATCCCGCTTTAGCAGGGTCTGCACTGACCACGTAACGCGATTCCAAACTGCCTTAACCGGCAGTGCAGATCCAGCTTAAATTGGGATCATAATGTCAACAGAACAATCTGAGCCACGTGCAAAGGCACTGCTTGTTTTGGTCCTGGCAACAAGAGAGCGCATGCGCAGATCCGGCTCCCCCTAGCGGTGAGAAGCACGAACACACCCCAGCCGAGTAATTCTAAATGTGGTTCGAGCACCAAAGAGAGCGCATGCGCAGATCCGGCTCCCCCTAGCGGTGAGAAGCACGAACACACCCCAGCCGAGTAATTCCAAATGTGGTTTGAGCACCAAAGAGAACGCATGCGCAGATTCCGCTCCCCCTAGCGGTGGGAAGCACGAACACACCCCAGCCGAGTAATTCCGATTGTGGTTCGGGATACCAAAGAGAGCGCATGCGCAGAGCCGGCTCCCCCTAGCGGTGGGAAAGAGGACAACGTCATTCTCCGCCGGAACTCTATTGAGGAAGGAACCGGAAGTGCGCTGCCCGCGTTTCCGGCCGTGCGTCTTTCGAGGTAGGACCAAGATGGCGGCGCTTGGGAGAATCCGGTAGCGCGTGGGAGCCGAAGGAAGGGAGGCAGGCAGGCGCGTGGAGGCATGGCGTCGGCGGCGGGGAGGACGGTGCTGGTGCGTGGGCTGCCGGCTTCGGCGAAGGGCCCGGACCTGGAGAGGGAGTTCGGCCGCGTGGGGCCTGTGCGCAGGGCCGTGGCCGTCACTAAGCCCGGTAAGAGGACAGGAAAGGAGGGACAGGCCTCACAGAACCCCACCGCACACCGCGACCCTCCCACAACTCCCACAATAACTCCTAACCAGACACTTGGTAGTCTCTCATTTGTTACCAGCCATGGATGGAGGTGCTGGGTTTCAGCCTGCCACTTTTGGACTCTTGCTTGCTGAGGTGTTCCAGCAAGTGTCTCTGTAGATCAGTGTTTCTCAACCTTCCTAATGCTGCGACGCCTTAATCCAGTTCCTCATATTGTGGTGATCCCCAACCATAACATTATTTGCTTTGCTACTTCATAACTCTAATTTTGCTACTGCTTTGAATTGTAATGTGAATGTATTGTCGAAGGCTTTCATGGCCGGAATCACTGGGTTGTGTTAGGTTTTTCCGGGCTCTATGGCCATGCTCTAGAGAATGACTCTAGAACATGGCCAAAAAACCCACAAGAACCTAACTATTTCTTGATTTAAGGCGTTGACGTGCTGGCTGATATCCGAACAGGGGATATGTATGTATATATATATATATATATTTACATTTTACAATATTGTGTTCTATTGATACTGTTATTATCTGAATCTGGTGTTGAATTATTGCCATAATTTGTAAGCTGCCCCGAGTCTTCCTTCAGGGTGAGAAGGGCAGGGTGTAAGTACAGTAAATGAATAAATAAATATATTTATTTATCTATCAGGAGCGAACCATAGAATCATAGAATCAAAGAGTTGGAAGAGACCTCATGGGCCATCCAGTCCAACCCCATTCTGCCAAGAAGCAGGAATATTGCATTCAAATCACCCCTGACAGATGGCCATCCAGCCTCTGCTTAAAAGCTTCCAAAGAAGGAGCCTCCACCACACTCCGGGGCAGAGAGTTCCACTGCTGAACGGCTCTCACAGTCAGGAAGTTCTTCCTAATGTTCAGATGGAATCTCCTCTCTTGTAGTTTGAAGCCATTGTTCCGCGTCCTAGTCTCCAGGGAAGCAGAAAGGAAGCTTGCTCCCTCCTTCCCCTCACATATTTATACATGGCCCTCATCATATCTCCTCTCAGCCTTCTCTTCTTCAGGCTAAACATGCCCAGCTCCTTAAGCCGCTCCTCATAGGGCTTGTTCTCCAGACCCTTGATCCTTTTAGTCGCCCTCCTCTGGACACATTCCAGCTTGTCAATATCTCTCTTGAATTGTGGTGCCCAGAATTGGACACAATATTCCAGGTAATGTGGTCTAACCAAGGCAGAATAGAGCATGGGGAGCATGACTTCCCTAGATCTAGACACTAGGCTTCTTTTGATGCAGGACAAAATCCCATTGTATAAGTACAGTAAATAAATACATTTATTTATCTATCAGGAGCGAACCAAGCAGTTGGTAGTCTCTCATTTGTTACCAGCCATGGATTGAGGTGCTGGGTTTGAGCCTGCCACTTTTGGACTCTTGTTTGCTGAGGTGATCCAGCGAATGTCTTTGTAGATCTTAGAAAACTATTTCTTGATTGACAGTGTTGGCGTGCTGGCTGATATCCAAACAGGGTATATCGCGGGATAATGGTTGGCACTTCCTGGCAGTGAGTTGCTAACCTTTGGTCCCTGCTTGCCCCTTTCTCTGATAGGCAGCGAAGTCTGTCGTGGCTTTGGGTTTGTCACGTTCTCCTTGCCAGAAGATGCCCAGAGAGCCATCCAGGAGGTCACCTCTTTTGGGAACCGCAAGATCAGCGCGACGATTGCCAATCCAAAACCCAGGCAGAAAGGGAAGAAGAAAGCCGGTAAGCATAAGTGCCTTCATTGTTTCCTGCCTTTGTCACCTGCAAGAGTTGGTGTTCCTGGAATGGGACACACGAATGATGCTTCTTTCCAGGCAGTCTCTTCAGCTCTGTTGTTTCCGGTGGCCAAAATAACGCCCTTCTTGCCACGTTTTGCTGTTTCTTCTGGGTGTTTCTGTCCAAGAAGATTAGTTCAGAAGATTTGGTGACAAAAATGGTTGAGACAAATAGCTGGAGGCATGTGTTGAGCTGTTTGTTAGGAGATAGATTGGGGGCACAGTGAGGAAATATTGCCAAAGTATTGTAGTGGTGAGACAAACAGCCTAGTGGGTTGGTGAGATTTCCTTCTGGGTGGGTTTTACATCACTTCTGTGGGATAAAATGTCAGAGATACTTCTTCCCAAAATGGCATCAAGGGACTTGCTCCTGGGTCTCATGCCAGGGGTGCCGCTTTGTTTACGGGCTTTGTATGTGCTTGTGTTTATTGGAATATTATTTTGTTATTGTATTCATATGTTTTTTTAATGTAATTTTGATACTGTTGCTTGTTGCTTATGTTTTGGTTTTATTTTGCTGTAATATGTTGTCCAGTCTTGGCCTCATGTTAGCCGCCCCGAGTCCCTGTTGGGGAGATGGTGGCGGGGTATAAATAAAGATTATTATTATATTTTTTATTATTATGGCATTGCACCTTCCCTCCCTGTGTGACCTGCTGATGTGTCTTCTTGGTTTTAGAGGCTTCTGAAGGTTCCCAGGAAGTGCAGAAGCCGCCAAAGAAGAAAGTAGCGTCAAAGAAGGCCAGGCTGATCATTCGCAACCTGAGTTTCAAGGTAGGAGCAAAAGGCAGAGGAGTCTCATAGAATCATAGAGTTGGAAGAGACCTCATGGGCCATCCAGTCCAACCCCATTCTGCTAAGAAGCAGGAATATTATTATTGTGTGTAGGGCATTATTGTGTGTGGGGCAGGTAGAAGTGGGGGTCCCCTCTGTTGTTGTTATATCTTTAGATCTCTTTCCTGTCTTAAAACAAGACTCGAATGTGGCTCCCAGCACTATAAACATTAAAATAGAATCAAACATGGAATTGTTGGGAAATCACATATAACCATTAAGAACTGTTAAAATAATTTCAACACAACACAGCCTCCCCTGGGTGATGCCCAGTTCTGTTTGTGTGAATCAGGGCCATTTCAGGGTCGTAAAACACCTCCCCCACTTTTAGCGGTACCTAATTTCTCTAATTACATCTAAAGCTGTTTTCGAACTGCTTAGGTAAACAGTGATCAGGGCAGACAGTCGACTGCTCACGCCAACCCGGGGCTTCGAACTTGCAACCTTTTGGTTGACAGATCTCCTAGTTGCTGGTGATTTATCAGTTGTGCTAAACCTCCTTTTATTCTGTTAATGCACCTTCTGCCATTGGCATTTGTCCTTAGTGTACAGAAGAGGACCTGAAGAGTGTCTTTTCTCCATTTGGGACTGTGCTGGAAGTCACCCTCCCCAGGAAACCAGGTATGGCTGGCTGGAGCAAGGGGGGAGAGGGAGGGGGGTGGATGGAAAGCTGCCAAGAGGTCCCTAGTGTCCTAGGTCAAGATGGCTGCCAGGGGGAAAATGCTGCTGGGTGGTAGTTTCCAGGGTGTGGATGATGGAGAGCGCAGTCACACTCCTGTCCCATGGGGATTCAAGGCAGCCAACAACCACACAATCTAATCAAAATAAAGCCAATTAAATATTAATGTACTAGTTTAAAGTTAAATCCAAATAATAAAATACACTAAATACTCTCTCTGTGTATGGAGATATATATATATATAGATATATATATATATAGATAGATATAGATACACACACATAGACATATATATTACGGTCAATGACCAGCACCAAAAAATGAACTAAATACAATTAAAATTACATTTAAAACTCACCACCCCCAGCATCCTGCTTCTAGTTTAAAGTTAAATCCAAATAATAAAATACACTAAATCTCTATAAATAAAAATGTAATGTTTGTTTGTAGGATAAACATAACACAAAAACCACTGGGTGAATTGACATCAAATTTGGACACAAGACACCTACCAGTCCAGGGAGTGACCATCGCTCATAAAAACACTGAAAAACACCACAGAAGAGACTTTAAGAACCCCCAAAAATGCATTGAAATGCACGCTCAAAACAACATATTTACACATATATGCAAATATATATATACACACACACATTTATATAAATATATACACACACAAAATACATATACACAGACTGAGCAGGAGATGGCTAGTAATATATATATATATATATAGTATTTAGTGTATTTTATTATTTGGATTTAACTTTAAACTAGAAGCAGGATGTTGGGGGTGGTGATTTTTAAAGGTAATTTTAATTGTATTTAGTTCATTTTTTGGTGCTGGTCATCGACCATTATATATATGTGTGTGTGTGTGTATATATATATGTATGTGTGTGTGTATATATATACATGCACACACGTACACACACACACGCTTCTAGTTTAAAGTTAAATCCAAATAATAAAATACACTAAATACACCCTCAGCGTCCTGCTCCTTGTATGATACTGCTGGAGAACGAACACAGAATCTCCAGGCATTTTAAGGGAGATACCTGGACTGGTGACATATATAGATCCCTGCGTTTCCTGTGCGAACTATGAATCCCAAAATCTGGGGACAAGATCCTCTTCTGAGCTCCCTTTTCCACAATTGGCTGTGGGAAGCATGTTGAGGGCTTTGAACCAGGCTCTCCCTCGTGCCCTGATTTGCTCTGCAGACTCGGAGGGATCGCAGGCCCGAGAAGCGGGTGTTCTGATGCAGCCCGAGCCAGTCCTGATCAAGGATGCTGGGCTTTGGAGTTGATTTCCATCTTCTGGTTGTGCCATCCGTTTCGTGACAGAGTGCTCTTCTCTTTCAGATGGAAAAATGCGTGGCTTTGCCTTTGTGCAGTTCAAAAATATCCTGGAAGCAGGGAAGGCCCTGAAGGGGATGAACATGAAGGAGATCAAGGGTGAGTCCCGAGGGTTTCCTTAAAGGGGGAGGTCTGTAGCTGATCCTCGGTGGGCCACCGGCCTTGAGGCTTCCGGGCTTAGGCCTCCCTCTCCTTGTTGGTGATGCTGGGAGGTACTTAGAAGGATCCAGAGGCCTGGCAAACACTGACCTGGAAGTGGCTCTGGTTCAGACACCAGTTTGCTGGGCTACTCAGTCTGAATATGTTAGACCTATACCCAACTTCCTGGGGGTCCTTGCCTTTGGGGACGGGACAATGCATTATGGGAAGAAGGCCTTTTTTGTTGCCTCCATTTGCAGAGTCCAGTTGGCTCTGACATTGGTGTCATTCTGCGGGACTGGAATGCAGCCCTTTAAGTCTTTGGGGCTAATTGTTTCATCCAGACCTTAGTGGCAAATTTGAAAAGAGTTTTGCATGTTCTTAGAATGTTTACATGATTTTTTTGAATATGGTTTTACTCGCTTCAACTGATTTTATTGTAAAAGTTAGATATTATTATTATTATTATCATTATTATTATTATTATTATTATTATTATTAGAAACACAACAAGATGAGTCCACAGCAGACACTCTGCTGGCTGTTGAATTGGATCACACATTATTATTATTATTATTATTATTATTATTATTATTATTGGGTTGTTGTCGGTTTTTCCGGGCTATATGGCCATGTTCTAGAGGCATTTTCTCCTGATGTTTCACCTGCATTTATGGCAAGCATCCTCACCTCACAACCTCTGAGGATGCTTGCCATAGATGCAGGTGAAACGTCAGGAGAAAATGCCTCTAGAACATGGCCATATAGCCCGGAAAAACCTACAACAACCCAGCGATTCTGGCCATGAAAGCCTTCGACAATACATTATTATTATTATTATTATTATTATTATTATTATTATTTACAGTATTTATATTCTGCCCTTCTCACTCCGCAGGGGACTCAGGGCAGATTACAATGTACATATCATTGGCAAACATTCAATGCCATAGACAAACAACATATATAGACAGGCACAGAAGCAATATGTAAAGTGTCTTCTATATGTGTGTACACCACCATGAGTCGCCCTGTAGGGCTGAGAATGGCGGTTAATAAATGCATCAAATAAATAAATAAATAAATAAATAAATAAATAAATATAACATTCCAGATTTTTCTTGAGGGTATTCTGGCCAGAAGAGGTTAAATTAGCCTCCCTGCATAAGCAGTATCTAAATTTCCTACTTGACAGATGCAACTGTCTTTTGGGCTGCAAAGGCCGACAGCAAGCTACACGAATTGGTTAGAAGCTGACTCCAACCCGGGCTGGCTTTGAACTCATGACCTTTCGGTCAGTAGTGATCTTAATGCAGCTGACTCCCAGCCAGCTGTGCCATGGTCCCAGTGCCTTAAGAGGTGGGATGGTATGAGGGAGGTGTGTGTGTGTGTGATTATGTACAAATAAACCATGCAATCCTATGTGCAAGGGCTTTGAGCATTTCCTCAGCCTGAGCGTGGAGTGGCCACGTAGGATCTCAGACATCCTGAGCATCTCCTGGCCCCTGTTTCCTCACACACACACACACACACACACACACATATGCCCTTGAATCCCAGCCACAGGTGGGTCTTAATTCAAGCCGGCCTTTCTTCTTCCCATTCTCTTCCCAGAGCGTCCGGTGGCCGTAGACTGGGCTGTGGCCCGAGAGAAGTACCAGGCCATGCAAGCGGCGGCCTCTCCAGCCGGTAAGTACCACCTGCTTCTGCTTGATCTTCTTTGAGGGGCAGCATGGTTGACCTCTGAACCCTGGATGTGATGGTGAGGAGAAGGCAGGGAGGTGTTGGAGCTCAGCCTGTGATTGTGTTTCAGGATCAGGGTGCTTTGGATGTGGGGAGTGATGTCAATGAGTTTCAAGATGGCAATGGTTTGGTCAGTGATATTGATGCAGGGAATGACCAGGAGATCCTTGTTCAAAGTGTAGTTTCCCATGAGAATGCCCCTGAAGGGTGTGGGGATGGTGGTGTACTCCCTGAATTGCTACCAGAGAGTTCCCAGGATTTGGAGCTTGAAAACAACTCGGCACTTGGCCCAGCTGCAGAAATTAATGAGCAAATAGATAGATGGCAGGAGATTAGTCAAAACAGACAGGCCGAACAGTGGCTTCTGCGTTCTGCCAGGCTCCGACAGAAAAAGATAAGGGAATCTCAGCTAAAGTGAAACCAATTTCTGAGTGCTTGGGATAGCTGAACAAGGATAAAAGTTCTAAGTGTGGGAAACATAGGCAGATGAAGCATCGTTTGGAATCAAGTTCTTGTCCTTGTTTCATGGAAGCCTTGCTTGGAAGATTCATGCTTAAGTACTTCTTGTTTGATGGTTTGGATTCTTGGATTTTATGATTGCATACACGTGCCTTGGATTATTGTTTCATGGTTTTCTGGATTTTATTAGGGAAGTGAGGACTTTGCTTTCATGGTCTTTGCTGAACTTTTCCCTGGACTATTTTGTTCCTGCTTATCTTCTTACCTAATTGGATTTCCCTATTTCTTTAAAGTGCTTTTTACGTTTGCTGCTTTTTAATTATCTTCAATAAAAGGATTGTTTCCCTATTCAACGGTGTGGTGTTTAAAGTCAGAGGGCTTTTCCTGTCCTGGAGTGCAACAGGAGGGGACAGCCCTCACCTGCAGGTATTTCCTGCCTCAAAAGCAAAACGGCTTGAAATACAAAAGGGCCATCTCCGTCTCACGCTTCCCCTCTATTCTGCTTTGGTTAGACCACATCTGGAATATTGTGTCCAATTCTGGGCACCACAATTCAAGAGAGATATTGACTCTAAGCTGGAATGTGTCCACGGAGGGCGACTCAAATGATCAAGGGCCTGGAGAACAAGCCCTATGAGGAGCGGCTTAGGGAACTGGGCATGTTTAGCCTGAAGAAGAGAAGGCTGAGAGGGGATATGATAGCCATATGTATAAATATGTGAGAGGAAGCCACAGCGAGGAGGAGGGAGCAAGCTTCCTTTCTGCTTCCCTGGAGTGAGACTAGGACGCAGTGGAACAATGTCTTCAAACTACAAGAGAGGAGATTCCATCTGAACATTAGGAAGAACTTCCTGACTGTGAGAGCCGTTCAGCAGTGGAACTCTCTGCCCCAGAGTGTGGTGGAGGCTCCTTCCTTGGAAGCTTTTAAGCAGAGGCTGGATGGCCATCTGTCAAGGGTGATTTGAATGCAATATTCCTGCTTCTTGGCAGAATGGGGTTGGGCTGGATGGCCCAGGAGGTCTCTTCCAACTCTTTGATTCTATGATTCTATGATTCCTTGTGCTTCCCATCAGGGCTGGCAGAGAAGAAGCCTAGCAAGGCCCCGCAGGAAGACACTGGCGGGGGCGAGGAAGAAGAGGAGGAGGAGGAGGAAGAAGAGGATGTGGTGCCTCCTAAGCCAGCGAAGAAGGGAAGGTAAGCAGAAAGGAGGATGACGTGCAATGGGCAGGCTTTGCATCTGGCTGTGTGTGGTTGCTGTGAGAGTGTGGCCCGGGGTGGGGTGGGGGGGGGGGGGGGTTGCATCCCAGTTCAAGAAACAAGACCATAAGATTAAATCCACCACTCTGGACTGTAGGAAAAGCAATCCTTGTTTATTGATGAAAAATTGGTTACAAAAGAAAGGTAAATGCAGAGTAAAATGAACACAGAAAAACACAGGAGTCAATAGAATCTCTGAACTTGAGTAAAACTTCAAAAGCCACAAAACAATAACCAAGATTCTGTTAGCCTTTTACTAACCATGAACTTGGAAACAGAAGCCTCTGGGATTACTGGCCATGGAACACAGGAATTCTGCCAAGACCAGCCACAGTCCCAAACGTTGCTTGACCTAAAGAAGCACCCGGCAGGGATGCTCTTCAACCAAAGAAGCTATTCTTAGAAACGCCCCTTGACTTTTCTGTCTCTTTTTGCTGAAGCTGCTGTGACCTTCGTACAGACTAAGGAGACAAATCTATCTCTCACTATTTGTTCTCTCCGGAGCTCATTATCTAGCCCAAGTGGGGAGATATCACGACTAACTTCCAAAACATTCTCTTCTAACTGTTGGGTTTCGTTTTCATTCCCACTAAGCTCTGTATCAACAACAGATTCCCCACTGTCAGGGTCAGGGAAAGCTTGCTCAGTTTGAAAAACTATCGGAGAGTCCTGTTCACACAGATCAGGATCAGGCTGAACCCCAACAGGGGTGGTGGTCATAGTTTGCTCTGGGCAGATGTGTAACTGGGCCCAGTCTGCTCTCCCTTTGCCAAAACCAAGCAGGTTTCCAGGGGTTCATAAACTAATTTAAAGCAGTGGATGGAGCCCCATCCATCTTCCATCTCCCCTCCCTCAAGAGGTCTACGATCAAGAGAAGAAGCAGCTGGCTGTGTTTGTTTATTTATTTATTTATTTACTACGCTTATATACCGCAATTCTCAGCCTAATGGCGACTCATTGCGGTTTACAACATAGAAAAACAGGTGCAAAATACAAACATAGTGAAAAACAATCCGCAGTAAATCATTATCAAAACATCTCATCAAAAACATCAACATTATTGCAAAGCCATTCCGAGTCGTCTCATCGTCAAGTTCACAATCCAATACCATTTCCGTTGTTCCATTCCTATGGTCAAGTTACCAGTCATTGCACTTCTTGATCAAATGCCTTCTTAAACAGCCAGGTCTTTAACTTCCTGCGGAATATCAACAGGGAGGGGGCTAGCCTGATGTCCACGGGAAGGGTGTTCCACAGCCGAGGAGCCACCACCGAGAAGGCCCTATCTCTCGTCCCCGCCAGCCGTGCCTGTGACGCAGGTGGGATCGAGAGCAGGGACTCCCCGGAAGATCTCAAAGTCCTCATGGGCTCATAGGCCGAGAGGCGGTCAGTTAGGTATCTTGGGCCGGAACCGTTTAGAGCTTTAGCAACGCGTCATGGTTCAGACGTTCTGCATTCTGGCTGCTTTAGGGACAACCACACCTACAACCTACTCTTTGTTGGCTAGTTACTCTTCTCTGCAGGAACTTGACAGATGATAATAATAATAATAATAATAATAATAATAATAATAATAATACTTTATTTATACCCCGCCACCATCTCCCCGAAAGGGACTCGAGGACTCCAGTGGTTTTTGAGTTCTGTGAATCACACAAACAAACATTATATTTTTATTTGTATAGATTATTGTATTGTCAAAGACTTTCATGGCCAGAATCACTGGGTTGTTGTAGGTTTTTTTGGGCTATATGGCCATGTTCTAGAGGCATTATTATTATTATTATTATTATTATTATTATTATTATTGCTGATAAGTGATCATAGAATTATAGAATCAAAGAGTTGGAAGAGACCTCATGGGCCATCCAGTCCAACTCCATTCTGCCAAGAAGCAGGAATATTGCATTCAAATCACCCCTGACAAATGGCCATCCAGCCTCTGCTTAAAAGCTTCCAAAGAAGAAGCCTCCACCACACTCCGGGGCAGAGAGTTCCACTGCTGAACGGCTCTCACAGTCAGGAAGTTCTTCCTCATGTTCAGATGGAATCTCCTCTCTTGTAGTTTGAAGCCATTGTTCCATTGCGTCCTAGTCTCCAAGTTTGCTCCCTCCTCCCTGGGGCTTCCTCTCACATATTTATACATGTCTATCATATCTCCTCTCAGCCTTCTCTTCTTCAGGCTAAACATGCCCAGCTCCTTAAGCCGCTCCTCATAGGGCTTGTTCTCCAGACCCTTGATCATTTTAGTCGCCCTCCTCTGGACACATTCCAGCTTAGAGTCAATATCTCTCTTGAATTGTGGTGCCTAGAATTGGACACAATATTCCAGGTAAAGTGGTCTAACCAAAGCGGAATAGAGCATGGGGAGCAGGACTTCCCTGGACCTAGACACTAGGCTCCTCTTGATGCAGGCCAAAATCCCATTGGCTTTTTTTGCCGCCACATCACATTGTTGGCTCATGTTTACCTTCCTCCCCACGAGGACTCCAAGATCTTTTTCACACGTACTGCTCTCGAGCCAGGCATCCCCCATTCTGTATCTTTGCATTTCATTGATACAGAATGGGGGATGCCTGGCTCGAGAGCAGTACGTGTGAAAAAGATCTTGGAGTCCTTCTGATAATACAGAAAATAATGCTTTGTAAACATAAGCAGGAATTGCTGGGACTCTCCAGACCTGGGGAGACAGGTCTCTGCTACTGACCGCTCTCTGCTTGCAGGTACTTTGAGAAACCAGTCCCACCTGCGGAGAGCGAGGAGGAGGAAGAGGAGGAGGAAGTGCCCCACAAGGCCAAGCACTCTGAGGAATCGGAGGCTGAGAGTGAGGAGGAAGAGGATGGAGACTTAGAGGAAGAGGATGGAGATGACTCAGAGGAGGAGGAAGAGGAAGAAGAAGAAGGTGGGATTGGGCTTTCCTGAGGGGCCAGGCAGGCCTCTGGTGCGTGGGGCAGGCACTGTTGGGCCCTTTGAAAGGCTTTACCCCAGAAGAGCCTTGCTGCCTTGGGCCAAAACCCTCCTTAATCCTTTGGCCTGAGGGCAGAACTGACCGCAAGCCCACAGGGAGGGATATCTCTCTCTGATTTGCCTCTAGACTTGGGGGTTCAGTTGCGGTCCCATTACTGGCAATGATTTGCCTCTAGACTTGGGAGTTTGGTTGCGGTCCCATTACTGGCAATGAAACCACAAACGAAGTGACTGGAATGGAGGTCTGTTGTGGTTGTGGTCCCATTCTCCATATGCTTTAAGCCACTCCATTGACTGACCTCGCCCTCCTCTCCAAAAAGCAAAGGTGTTGACCTATACTGGCCTGAAGGACTTTTATAGGGAGGGTGAAACTGGAATGATGGTCCAGGAGCAAAATAAGTGGGGTTTGTCATCTGAACCTCTTCCTGGAAGCGGACCTCCGGCCTTGAACCTTTCAGGCAACAAGACGTTCTCATTGGTGGGCGGTTTTGGCATTTAGATGCAAGGCACTATTTGGAAGCGCAGCAGTATGAGTCCTGGTTGGCACTGAGATGGGAGACTGCTGAGCAATCTCAGGTAGTGTAATAATAATAATAATAAAATAAACCTTTATTTATACCCCGCTACCATCTCCCGGAGGACTCGGTGCGGTTTACAAGAGGCCGAGCCCACATACATCAGTAAAAACAACAACAATAACAATGCAACAACAAATGTACTCAAAACAAAGCAATAAACATTAACAACATACCACAACGCATTAAAATCTATAGCAGGGCCAAATGTAATAATTAAAATTTAAAAATATGCTGGACATGACCAGGTGAGAAGGTGAAAAGGATAGGTATTTGGAGGGGGATGGGGCGTGCAGATTTCCTAGATCTCTAGTAAAGTGCATTTGGGGATATCTTGCTTGGAGTTTCCTTATTCTGGGAAGGCACACTGGAACAACCACGTTTTCAAGCTCCTCCTGAAAACTGCCAGCGTTGGGGCATGCCTGATGTCCTTAGGGAGAGAGTTCCAGAATCAAGGGGCCACCACCGAGAAGGCCCTCAGTGGTGGACATGTTTCAGACGAAGGAACTGGCAGAATCACCTCTGGGGATTCTTGGCCTTAGCAAACCCTAGAGAATTCAAGGGGTCTCTCTCGGTCAACAGGTGACTTGAGGACACATGTAACATGACCTGTGCTAGTTCCTGTGGTGTAGTTTGTGCAAACATTTGCCTTTGGAGCAGAGAGCTTTGAGCCCCAGTGGACTGACTTCCCCCTTCCTTCCTTCCTTCCTTCCTTCCTTCCTGTTTCAGATGCAGAAGCCCCTTCAAAGCCCAAGAAGGGCCGGAAGAAGCTCCCTTCGGATGTCAACGAAGGAAAGACAGTCTTCATCAGGTGGGTTTGGGGCTCCGGGCCCAGGATGGAGGTCTCAGCTGATGTCAGACTGTAGGATCTATATAGCAATATTAAATGATCACTCACAAGCCGGTTTTGCTTTGAAATGGATATATTGCTTGTATCTCTGCAGCAAAGAAAGACACTACTGACTTTTCCCCACCACCACTTCCTTTTATACACCTTTCCTGCCCATCTCCCCCTCTTCTCAGTTTCCTTATTAGAACTTGTTGCTTCACAAGTTCCAATACAAGGCTTCCAACACTACAAAATGTCACAGAGAGAGAATTGAGTCAGCCAGGCTGATTCAGTCAGGATGTCACGGAGGGAATTGGTGATGTCTTCATGCCATCAGAAATTGACTCCTGACAGCCGAGCCCCAGGAGGTGACATCAAATGTGAAGGAACAATAGGACAGGATTGCAGGAATTGGCGAAACAGGGCCGACCCTAATCCCAGTCCTCCTCCCTGCTTCTCTCTCCTCCAGGAACCTCTCCTTCGACACAGAAGAGGAGGAGCTGGGGGAGCTGCTGGAGCCCTTTGGGGACCTCAAGTACGTGCGGATCGTGATGCACCCCGACACCGAGCACTCCAAAGGTCAGGCGGGCGAGTGGGTGGGCAGTGGCCAAAGTGTGTATGTGTGTGCCGGGCACTAGATGATAATATCCTCAGCATCTTGCCAAACACAGTGCTATTTGCCATCTTTGATAAAGTAGATCCCTGGCTGCACATTTATTTATTTATTATTTATTGAAAACATTTATATTCCGTCCTTCTCACCCCGACTCAGGGGACTCAGGGTGGAGCACAACATACAAACAGCAAACATTCAATGCCGGGGCACAAATTCTTATATACATACATAAACATTCAAAACATTTATCTCAATATTAAAATACACCATTTAAAACCGTCCTAGTCATCCACGTCCCATCTAATTGGCCTGGTCATCTTTCCTATTGCTGCTTTATTGCCCTGACCCGAAAGCTTGGTCCCACAGCCAAGTTTTGACCATCCTTCTTAAAGGACAGGAGAGAGGAAGCCGACTTGATCTCACCAGGAAGGGAGTTCCATAGCCAGGGAGCAGTCACCGAGAAGTCCCTGTCTCTCGTCCCCACATCTGGAATGGGAGCACTTCCCCAAGATGAGAAGCACTGAATCAGAGAAATGCTGGGACCCAATAAGGAGGTGGTTAGATATGTATACGCATCATTTTCCACTATCGCCATGAGCTCCATGTTCCATCCTGAAACGACCCCTGCAAAGTCCTGTGTTGAGGCCGCCACCCATTTCCTCTGCTAGGACCTGCGTAGGGATGTCGTGGCATAAACTTTTGATTTTTTTTTTTGTCTTCACAGTTCTGTTATTTAGTTAAAATACTTGCCTCCCACCATATTATTTATTACTATTTATTTATTTGAAACATAGAATCATAGAATCAAAGAGTTGGAAGAGACCTCCTGGGCCATCATCCAGTCCAACCCCATTCTGCCAAGAAGCAGGAATATTGCATTCAAATCACCCCTGACAGATGGCCATCCAGCCTCTGCTTAAAAGCTTCCAAAGAAGGAGCCTCCACCACACTCCGGGGCAGAGAGTTCCACTGCTGAACGGCTCTCACAGTCAGGAAGTTCTTCCTAATGTTCAGATGGAATCTCCTCTCTTGTAGTTTGAAGCCATTGTTCCATTGCGTCCTAGTCTCCAAGGAAGCAGAAAACAAGCTTGCTCCCTCCTCCTCCCTGTGGCTTCCTCTCACATGTTTATCCATAGCCCTCATCATATCCCCTCTCAGCTTTCTCTTCTTCAGGCTAAACATGCCCAGCTCCCCAAGCCGCTCCTCATAGGGCTTGTTCTCCAGACCCTTGATCATTTTAGTCGCCCTCCTCTGGACACATTCCAGCTTGTCAATATCTCTCTTGAATTGAGATGCTCAGAATTGGACACAATATCCCAGATGTGGTCTAACCAAAGCAGAATAGAGGGGTAGCATTACTTCCTTAGATCTAGACACTAGGCTCCTCTTGATGCAGGCCAAAATCCCATTGGCTTTTTTTGCCGCCACATCACATTGTTGGCTCATGTTTAACTTGTTGTCGACGAGGACTCCAAGATCTTTTTCACACGTACTGCTCTCGAGCCAGGCATCACATGTATATTCTGCCCTCCTCACCCCAACTCAGGGTGGAGCACAACATCTATACGGCAAGCATTCAATGCCAAGACATGAAACCATAAATATATACAAACATTAAAATCACTTCTATCCACTTCGAAATCAGTTGCTTCAAAGCCACCTCAGGACAGCATTCTGTTATTGCTCATGGCAATCAGGTGTCAGGGTGGCATGCAGAAATAGAAAACCCCTCTTGAATTAGTTTAAAAACTGAAAGTGGTACAAGTACACACATATTAAACAATCTGACTAATTAAATCAAACATTTTGAAATAAGTGTATATTTGGAAATTTGGGGCCTGGTGTTGCTTTTTGAAAATAAAAATGCATGGTTTGCTGGGTGCCACAAGAATACCAACGTGCACACACAAACATATACAAAACAATACAAATGTATTTATTTGACCAGTCATATGACTGTTTCAAAATACAGCGTAAAAGACAAGGCAAAAAGGACAAGACAGTGGCTGACCTTCTATTTACAGTCAGAGTCTTATTTTCCTGGTTTCTTCCTTCAGGAAATATGCTATTTTCTTGAGAGCTTTCAGACTAAAAAGGCTTACTCTGATTATGGTGGATCTTGCCTCTCCTTAGAGCCGTAGCAAACTAGGATTTTGCGAGAGCAAACTAAGCCAGCACGAGCGATTCTCCGCCTCTTTCTCCGCCTATTTCCCTTTGCTAGGGCAGCGTTGCGAGCATACGCTCGTGCCGCAGCAAACTACAGGAAGCTTGTGCTCGGGATTGCTCCAAGCCCCGCCTCCCCCCCCCCCCCCCGAGGCTGCTCTCTCTCTCTCTCTCTTGCTAGAGTGCCTGTTTTCCATTGCAGAGGGCAGGGATGCGAGCGTACGCTCACAGTTGAATTCTGCCAACTGCGAGAGTACACTCGCATCGCTTCCCTAGCAAGGGAAAACAGGCACACTAGCAAGAGAGAGAGCAGCCTGGGGGGGGGGGGGGGAAGGCAGGGCTTCGGAGCGAGCTCCAGCACAAGCTCGCTCTCGCTTCCAGTAGTTTGCTATGGCTCTTAGGTCCCCCAGTTCTGTTGGGGGACCTAAAGTTGGATAATATTGGATGTAAATACCTGTATCGCAGTACAGCATATGCTGGACAGCCAATCAAGAAATGTTCGATATCTTCCACAGTTTGTTCTCCCCAGACGCAGAATCGCTCCCTTCTCGGGATGTTACAGTAATGCCCGGTTTGCATCATAATACCGAGTTGTTCAAACCTGACCCTAGTATATATTCTTCTTAAGGGATGCGGGAGTGGAATACTCAGAGAGTGGTCTAAATGAATATTCCTTTTGTGGGAAGCTAAAAACCTTGTGTCAGAAGACCTACCTATGCTTGCTAGTGTCAGACTGTAGGATCTATATAGCAATATTAAATAACCACTCACAAGCCGGTTTTGCTTTGAAATGGATATATTGCTTGTATCTCTGCAGCAAAGAAAGACACTCATGAATTTTTCCCACCACTACTTCCTTTTATACACCTTTCCTGCCCATCTCCCCTTCTTACTGCCCATCTCCCCTTTCCTTATTAGAGCTTGTTGTTTCACAAGTTCCAATACAAGGTTTCCAGCGCCCTCAAAATGTCACAGAGAGAGAATTGATTCAGCCAGGATGGTTCAGTCAGGATGTCATGGAGGGAATGTCTTTATGTTGTCAGAAATTGACTCCTGACAGCTAGGTCCAACTGAGCGTAGATATCTTGAGTGCATTGCATGAGCACTTGTTTTGCCCTAGGTCCTAGATTGTTCAAAAATTGTAAAGGCAGGCCAGTTTTAGCCAACTCATTATTTAGAGCCACTATCCATGATGTCTTTTGGTCACCCTGGACTTGATCCTCTAGCATAGGCAAGGCACAGACATATACACATAAACAAGGAGGAAAGGTCTTGGTGGCTGGGTGTGTGGTGCCTCCTGCCTCGCTCCAAAATGTGTTTTCGGCCTTGCTGTGGTTTCCATTTGCTCCCTCTGTGCCTCAGTCTCTCTCCTTCCTCCTCTTCTGCAGGTTGTGCCTTTGCCCAGTTCCTGACTCAGGAAGGCGCCCAGAAATGCCTCCAAAAGGCCCAGGATGAGAGCGAGGTGAGGCCTTCGGGGTACTTGCAAGGGGCACCCAAGGGGTGACAAGAGAAACATTTTCTCTGTTTGCTGTGTGCCATAGAAAAGAACAGGAAAGGGTGAAGCGAGAGGCAGTTGGGGGAGGGAAATGCAAATTCCACACCAGTGGGAAGAGAAAGGAACACTGGGATGTGTGTTGCTGATCAATTCTGCCATTGTTTATGTGTAAACTGCTTTGAGTCCCCCCAGGGGTGAGAAAGGTGGTATATAAATACTGCAAATAAATAAATAAATAAAGGGGGCACCCAGTCCTGCCCTCTCCTCAAAGCGCTCCAAGCAGGTGGCCACCCCATGCTTGTGTTGCACTCCAGAACAGGAAATAGCCCTTCTGACTATATAAATAGCCACACGTTGAGTGAAGGAACAATCCTTTTTATTAAAGCTTAGCAAAAAAAAAAAAAAAAACAGCCAGTAGAAATAAATGCTTGTAAAGATAGATAAGATTCCAAAAAACAGTAAGGCATTCAAAGGCAGCAAGAAGACACATTGTCCAAACACAGCAATCAAAAGCAATGTTTAAAAGGCATAAAATATAATCCAAGGCACTGATAATCCAGACAGGAATCAACCAAGGAGCAAGAACATACTGGACGCTGCTAGTCAAGTTGAAAGGCTAGGAAAAAAACATGAAGACGAGACCACTTGACCAGGAATTCCATGAGGCTTGTCCTTGGTTTCCAAAGGATGCCTGATCTGACAAGACTTTCTACAGGCAAACCTTAAATCCCAAGAACTGGTTTCGTTTTCCCCCAGTCTTTGACATTAAGTGACAAATTTTTTTGGATCTACGTAAACACTAGGCCTCTTGTCGATTCTGGCTAATCTCCAGCTGCCGACTCTGCTTATCTGACTCCTCATTAACTTTAGCAGGTGCCAGGCTGTTTTCCAAACTAGAATCTGGAGAGCTCACAGGCGGAAGGAATAAACCTTTCTCCCAAGGCCTGACAGGAACATTCTCATGAGAATCTGCCCTTTGCACCGAAGCCTCTCTGTCAGTGTCTGCATGAAACTCATTGACCAAAATCCACCCCTCCTTCCTTCCTTCCCTCCCTCCCTCCCTCCCTCCCCCCCTCCTTCCTTCCTTCCTTCTTTCCTTCCCTCCTTTCTTCTTCCCTTCCTTCCTTCCTTCTTTCCTTCCCTCCTTCCTTCCTTCCCTCCTTCCCTCCTTCCCTCCCTCCTTCCTTCTTTCCTTCCCTCCTTCCTTCCTTCCCTCCCTCCTTCCTTCCTTCCTTCCCTCCTTCCTTCCCTCCTTCCTTCTTTCCTTCCCTCCTTCCTTCTTTCCTTCCCTCCTTCCTTCCCTCCCTCCTTCCCTCCTTCCTTCCCTCCCTCCTTCCTTCCTTCCTTCTTCCCTTCCCTCCTTTCTTCTTCCCTCCCTTCCTTCCTTCCTTCCTTCCTTCCTTCCTTCCTTCCTTCCTTCCTTCCTTCCCTCCTTCCTTCTTTCCTTCCCTCCTTCCTTCCTTCCCTCCTTCCTTCTTTCCTTCCCTCCTTCCTTCCTTCCCTCCCTCCTTCCTTCTTTCCTTCCCTCCTTCCTTCCTTCCCTCCCTCCTTCCTTCTTTCCTTCCCTCCTTCCTTCCTTCCTTCCTTCCCTCCTTCCTTCCTTCCTTCCTTCCTTCCTTCCTTCCTTCCCTCCTTCCTTCCCTCCTTCCTTCCTTCCTTCCCTCCTTCCTTCTTTCCTTCCCTCCTTCCTTCCCTCCCTCCTTCCTTCCTTCCCTCCTTCCTTCCTTCCGAGGGGAAGATTCTTCTTACTTCCTCTTGTTCTAGCCCTGTTCTCAACAATGAGTTGTTTGTAAGTCAGAGGATTCTAACTTGGGGATTACATGAAGCACAAATGAGCTTCGTGTTTAAAATCAAGTCCTGTCTGCAAGATTCCTCATGATGTGCATCGACACAAATGAAAGTCTTCCTAGAGATTTTTTGACGTGCGTTCTGCTTGTGTTCCTCTAAGAGTCCTTCCTCGATCCCCTTTTCCAAGCCAGGTGTTCCCCATCCCCTGCCTGTGCCTTTCTCCTATCCTGCCAAAGTGCCATGCCATCCCTCCCTCCGTGTTGGGGTCCATTTTGTGTCACTCACGGTGGCCCCTCCCCCTTCTTCCTGCCAGGGCGGGGGTCTGCTCCTGGGGGGCCGCCGCCTGAGGGTGGACCTGGCCGTCAGCCGAGAGGAAGCCCAGCAGCTGCGCAGCAAGAAGGAGAAGAAGCCCACCGGCACCAGGAACCTCTACCTGGCCAGAGAAGGCCGTGAGTGGGGGGCCCGGGGGGGGGGGGGAGGAAGGCGAAGGGGGGCTGTGGGGCCGGCCAGACTGCCCTTTGACCTCTGGAGTGGAGGTCACATGCAACTTAATCTGAGAGCTGCCATTTCCACCTTGGCATCCCCATCTCACCTGGCTGCCTGTGGGTCAATGTCCAGGACAAAAGTGCTGGCCAGAGCTGGGGGCAATAGGGAAAGGGTCAGGAACTGGGTCTGCCTCATTCTCTGCGTGCTCTGATTGGTTCTCTGGGTACATAAGCTCAAAGAGTTGGAAGAGATCCCTAAGGGCCATCCAGTCCAACCCCATCCTGCCAGGCAACACTCAGCAGAACTGCCTTGAGCCTCCTTGGTGTGGGGTGTAAATAAACATAATCATCATATCCTTGTATAAATAAATGTAAACATAATAATAATAATAATAATAATAGCCATACACCACACAGTCCTAGACGCTTGGGGAGTGTTTGATTTGTGATTTTGTGATATGAAATCCAGCATATAGATCTATGTATCAGTAAAATAATAATAATAGTAATAATCATAGAATCCTAGAATCCTAGAATCAAAGAGTTGGAAGAGACCTCCTGGGCCATCCAGTCCAACCCCATTCTGCCAAGAAGCAGGAATATTGCATTCAAATCACCCCTGACAGATGGCCATCCAGCCTCTGCTTAAAAGCTTCCAAAGAAGGAGCCTCCACCACACTCCGGGGCAGAGAGTTCCACTGCTGAACGGCTCTCCCAGTCAGAAAGTTCTTCCTCATGTTCAGATGGAATCTCCTCTCTTGTAACGAGCTCTTCATAGAGTGGGAAGAGACCCCCAAAGACCATCCAGTCCAACCCCATTCTGCCAGGCAGGGACACTCCATCAACACCCAGTATAACTGCTTTGAGTCTCCTTGTAGTAGGGTATAAATATAATAATCATCATCATCATCATCTTGTGGAGAGAAAAAGTGGGCTATAAATAAACTGAAATGTATAATAAATAATAATAATAATAATAATAATAATACTAGTAATGCTCTTCATAGAACCATAGAGTTGGAAGAGACCCCAAGGGCCATCTAGCCCAACCCTATCCTAGCATCCAGTGAGGCCCAACTCTTGCACTCCTGATCCCAAGAGAGACCCACCCAAACCCAACCCTTAGTGGGAAGGCCGCCTCCAAAGGGGAATGCATTCTATCCTCAAGCAACTCTTTCGGAGAAGTTCCTCCCAATGCTGAGGTGGGTTCCTGCCCTTTGAGTACAGGAGTGTGTGCTCCCTTCCTAGGAAAGGCCTGACCCCAGCCGGCTCCCTCTTCCGCATGACGTCCCTTTTGGAATTTGGAAAATGCTTGTGGTTTTCCGGCCAGAAAAAAGGCTTGTGGGGTTTCCCCCGATTGGTCGGTGGGTGCCTTAGGCAAGGCTCTGGCTTGCAGCGAGGAGGGATGCGTCATGCCGAAGGCCCTTTGGGGCAGGGCATGGACGCAAGGAGGTCAGCCGAGGTGAGGGCGGGGCCGGCTCCCTCTGTCCCCTTGGACCCCCCCCCCCCCTGCTCTCCCGGCTGAGTAACGATGCTGATGATGCTGATGATGATGTTATTACACACCAAGGCTTTTGAAGTGTTTCCTTGCCTGGCTTTAATGATGCCGGCCATCACCCTCCACGGCTTGGAAATAGTTTTTAAAAGGTTTTACTTTTATTTTTTGAGCATCCATGGATTTTGGTATCCACAGGGAATCCTGGGACTTGACCCAGTGGAAGCCAAGGGCCCATTGAGGTGTTGTGTGGCCATGTTCTAGCAGCATTTTCTCCTGACGTTTAACCTGTATCTGTCATGAATGACTTTTCAGTGCCTTTAAAGCATAGGTTCTTTTTATTGCAATTTCCAGTCTGAGAGGGGACATCAGATGACGGAAACATATTTAGACAAAGAATAATAAATAAATTGGGCATTGGACACACAGACATACAGATTCTATGCAACTACATTTTTTCCTGACGTTTCCCCTGTATCTGTCGCCGGATCTGAAAGGAAGATGTTAGAGATGGGCCGAAACTAACAAAATGAAGTTCAGCAGTGACAAATGCAAGACACTCCACTTTGGCAGAAAAAATGAAATGCAAAGATACAGAATGGGGGACAATGCCTGGCTCGAGAGCAGTACGTGTGAAAAAGATCTTGGAGTCCTCGTGGGGAGGAAGGGGAACAGGAGCCAGGAATGTGACGTGGCGGCAAAAAAAGCCAATGGGATTTTGGCCTGCATCAATAGGAGCCTAGTGTCTAGATCTAGGGAAGTCATGCTCCCCATGCTCTATTCCGCCTTGGTTAGACCACTTTACCTGAAATATTGTGTCCAATTCTGGGCACCACAATTCAAGAGAGATATTGACTCTAAGCTGGAATGTGTCCAGAGGAGGGTGACTAAAATGATCAAGGGTCTGGAGAACAAGCCCTATGAGGAGCGGCTTAAGGAGCTGGGCATGTTTAGCCTGAAGAAGAGAAGGCTGAGAGGAGATATGATAGCCATGTATAAATATGTGAGAGAAAGCCACAGGGAGGAGGAGGGAGCAAGCTTGTTTTCTGCTTCCTTGGAGACTAGGACGCAAGGGAACAATGGCTTCAAACTTCAAGAGAGGAGATTCCACCTGAACATGAGGAAGAACTTCCTGACTGTGAGAGCCGTTCAGCAGTGGAACTCTCTGCCCCGGAGGGAGTGTGGTGGAGGCTCCTTCTTTGGAAGCTTTGAAGCAGAGGCTGGATGGCCATCTGTCAGGGGTGCTTTGAATGCAATATTCCTGCTTCTTGGCAGAATGGGGTTGGACTGGATGATGGCCCAGGAGGTCTCTTCCAACTCTTTGATTCTATGACGTTTCACCTGTATCTGTGGCCAGATCTGAAAGGAAGATGTTGTCCTGGCATTTCCATTGGTGCTGTTGCTCCTTCAGATCTTCCTCTGGAGATGCCAGTATTTATTATTATTTATTTACATTGTTTGTTTGTTTGTTATTTACCGTATTTATATTCCGCCCTTCTCGCTCCGCAGGGGACTCAGGGTGGATCAAAACGGACATATACATGGCAGACAATGCCATAGGCACACAACATATATAGACAGACACACAGAGGCTATTGTTTTTTATTGCTTTTATTGTTTTTATATAATTTATACTATAGGTTAATGTTTTAATTATATCTTATGTTATTGGGGGCATTGAATTATGCCGATTGCAAACCGCCTTGAGTCACCTTCGGGCTGAGAAAGGCAGTATATAAATATGGTAAATAAATAAAGATTTAACTGTATTGTCGAAGGCTTTCATGGCTGGAATCACTGGGTTGTTGTAGGTTTTTTCGGGCTATATGGCCATGGTCTCGAGGCATTCTCTCCTGACGTTTCGCCTGCATCTATGGCAAGCATCCTCAGAGGTAAATTGCAACAGCACAACAACAGAGAGGAAACAAACTAGGACATGTAATCACCTCTCAACAAAAGTTTGCTCCAGGCACAGTCAGGCCATCAAATGCTAATCAAGATGATCAGTTTAAACAATCACCCCTAGCTCCAGCAGACAAGAGTCCTTTGTCCCACCCTGGTCATTCCACAGATATATAAACCCTTTTTCCTAGTTCCAACAGACCTCACTATTTATTTATTTCTGCTACTTATACCCCGCCCTTCTCACCCCCGAGGGGGGACTCAGGGCGGCTTACAAAAAGAAGGCACAATTCGATGCCCTTATCCAAATACATGCAAATATAAAAACAATTACAATAATTAAACAATTAACAGATTAAAAACATCAATATATAGCACCATAGCACAACAATAAACAGTCTCATGGTCAGTGTTTCGCATTCCATAGGTCCAGTGGATTTCTTCATTATTTGCCCATCATTATGGTCTTTCTTTTTTAGCTGCCAGAGTTTCCGAAAGCCTGGTCCCACATCCAAGTTTTCAGCTTTTTCCTGAATGAGAGGAGGGAGGTCGCTGATCTGATCTCCCCGGGGAGTGAGTTCCACAGGCGGGGGGCCACCACTGAGAAGGCCCTGCTCCTCGTCCCCACCAGTCTCACTTGTGATAAAGGCGGGGTCGAGAGCAGGGCCTCTCCAGTAGATCTTAGACTCCGAGGTGGGACTCTAAGGATGCTTGCCATAGATGCAGGCGAAACGTCAGGAGAGAATGCCTCTAGACCATGGCCATATAGCCTGAAAAAACCTACAACAACCCAAACATTTAACTTCCAGCTTCATGAGGGTATGGTTTTTTTTTAAATTTCCGGTCACTGGGGGAGCTGTTGTTTCACCGTCTACTTGTGACACCAATTGAGTACTTCCTCATTCTTTTGCATGCTGCTGGAGAGTTTTTTAATGGCATGGTAAATTAGTTAAATTAGCCTCCCCGCATAAGTGGTAATTAATTTCCTACCTGACAGATGCAACTATCTTTCGGGCTGCAAAGGTCGACGGCAAGTTAGACAAATGGTTGGGAGCTTACTCCGACCCACTTGGCTTCAAACTCATGATCTTTTGGTCAGTAGTGATTTTTAATGCAGCTGACTCCCAACCAGCTGTGCCACAACCTGGTCCTCAGTAGCCACAGATGCAGGCAAAACATCAGGAGAAAACGCTGCTAGATCACAGCCATACAGCCCAGAAAGTACAGAACACCCCAGTGTGAAAACCCTTGGCAATACAAAGGCCCACCGTTTTGCTTTGTTTGCTCCATGTATTGCCTTCGCTGTTTCTAGCAGCTCAGTTAGCAGTCCCGAGTGGGCCGCTTTGGGGGCCAGGAGGTGGCAGGTGGGCTTCCTGTAGAGCAGAGGTGGGGAGGGTGTGGCTCCTCAATTCAGGCCTTCCAAAAATACTGCATAAGAGAAATGCAAGATACTCCACTTTGGCAGAAAAAACGAAATGCAAAGAGACAGAATGGGGGACAATGAAGCCTGGCTCGAGAGCAATACGAGTGAAAAAGATCTTGGAGTCCTCGTGGGGAGGAAGGGGAACATGAGCCAGGAATGTGATGTGGCAGCAAAAAAAGCCAATGGGATTTTGGCCTCAGGCATCAAGAGGAGCCTAGTGTCTAGATCCACGGAAGTCATGCTACCCCTCTATTCTGCTCTGGTTAGACCACACTTGGAATATTGTGTCCAATTCTGGGCACCACAATTCAAGAGAGATACTGACTCTAAGCTGGAATGTGTCCAGAGGAGGGCGACTAAAATGATCAAGGGTCTGGAGAACAAGCCCTATGAGGAGCGGCTTAAGGAGCTGGGCTTGTTTAGCCTGAAGAAGAGAAGGCTGAGAGGAGACATGATAGCCATGTATAAATATGTGAGAGGAAGTCACAGGGAGGAGGAGGGAGCAAGCTTCCTTTCTGCTTCCCTAGAGACTAGGACGTGATGGAGGAATGGCTTCAAACTACAAGAGAGGAGATTCCATCTAAACATGAGGAAAAACTTCCTGACTGTGAGAGCCGTTCAGCAGTGGAACTCTCTGCCCCGGAGGGAGTGTGGTGGAGGCTCCTTCTTTGGACGCTTTGAAACAGAGGCTGGATGGCCATCTGTCAGGGGTGCTTTGAACGCAATATTCCTGCTTCTTGGCAGAATGGGGGTCGACTGGATGATGGCCCAGGAGGTCTCTTCCAACTCTTGGATTCTATGATTAAGAACTTGAACAATAAATGCTCCCCCTCTGGACCCCCTTCCCGCTCTGAGAGGCCAGCACGCCTCTGACCTACTTAACCATCTCATGTTGTGCCCCTTCCTCCTCTTTGCAGTGATCCGCGCTGGAACCAAAGCTGCCGAGGGACTGAGCGAAGCCGACTTGGCCAAGCGGGCGCGGGTGAGTCCCAAGGCATGGGTGGTGGGGGGAGGGTTGGGGGGCAGCCTGGCCCTCGCTGCTCTCCTCTCAGACATAGGGCCACAAAGGTGCACTATTTATTTATTTATTGACAGTATTGATATTCCGCCCTTCTCACCCCATAGGAGACTCAGGGTGGATTACAGTGTACACATATATGGCAAACATTCAATGTCAAAGACACACAACAGATATAGAGAGACACTCAGAGGCTATTTAACTTTTTTGGACACCAGGGGAGCTGTCGCTTTCATCGTCCATATACGACACTGATGAAGTACTTCCGCATTCCCCGCATGCTTTGCTGGAATCTTTTTTATGGCCTCATAAATTAAATAAAATAGCTTCCCCACACGTAGATAGTAACTAATTTTCCTACTTGACAGATGCAACTGTCTTTTGGGTTGCAAAGGTCGACAACAAGCTACACAAATTGGCCGGAAGCTCACTCCGACCCAGGCTGGCTTTGAACTCATGACCTTGTGGTCAGAAGTGACTTTAATGCAGCTGACACTCAGACACCTGCGCCATGGTAAATTAACTTCCCCACACATCAGTGGTACCTAATTTTCCTACTTGACAGATGCAACTGTCTTTCGGGTTGCAAAGATCGACAACAAGCTACACAAATTGGCTGGAAGCTCACTCCGACCCAGGCTGGCTTTGAACTCATGACCTTGTGGTCAGAAGTGATCTTAATGCAGCTGACACTCAGCCAGCTGCGCCACAGTCCCGGTGCTATAAAGACTTTTGGGGGGAAGAAGAAGAAGTGGGGAGTGACCGCTACGTGCAAAACATTTTGACCTGCATGGATCTAGGAAATGGGGGTGAAACCAAGGCGGTGGGCAGGCACCTGGTCTCCCTCTGTCTCTCATTGCTCTGAAGATTAGTGTTGGCGCTGGCAAAGGTTACTCCCATGCTCTTATATGGAGCTGAAGTTTGGGGTCTAAACCAGGTACCATTATTAGAGCAATCACAATCCCAGCACCTGCGAAGTTTTCTAGGAGTGGACAGGACGACCCCAGCTGCCGCAGTAAGAGCGGAACTGGGAGTATATACAGTGGATGGCTTATCCAAAATCAGGGCCTACAACTACTGGTCAAAACTGACTGCCATGGCAAATGATAGACTCCCAAAACTGTGCCTGTTAGAGCAGATAGAAAATCAACATCAGACCTCCTGGCTAGTTCTCCTGTCAAAATACATTAGGAGCTGTGGACTTCCGACTCGGTATCCGAACCTCTTAGAAGAGCTAGACCCAAAAATAGTTGCTCAACCAGTTTTGGATATAGAAGGCCAAAAAGACATCGCTACCCTCAGTAAAGCTGGCTCATTGAAATGGTTAGGCTGCTTTAAGCATACCTTCCAAACAGCTCGATATCTAAAAACAGAAATGCCTAAACACCTCAGGAGGGTATTGACCAGAGCTCGTTTTGAGCAGCTGGATTCAATGGTCAAACACGGAAGGTTTAATCAAGTTCCATACAACGAACGAGTTTGTATTTGTGGATCATCAGAGGTGGAGGATATCACACATGTTCTGTTCAACTGTGAGCTGTATAAGAAAGAGAGAGACCATTGCCTTGGACCATACATTATTCACAAAACACACTGGGATCCACATATTAAAACTTCATTTTTGTTGGCCGGCCAGAATCCTAAAATAACACACAAAACGACCCTTTTTCTATTCAAAGCAACACAGCTGAGAATTGCACATTTAGAATCAATTGGGGTAAACTGTGGAGGTGACACTGACATTTGACCTGAACGGGATCTGCCAACAGTTTGTTTATTTTAACCTCTCTCATACCGAGGGTTGTATGTTGTATGTATGACTATGTGTTAAATGTGTTTATGTGTTAAATGTTTTGATACGGCCAATAGGCCAATCAATAAAACGTATCTATCTATCTATCTATCTATCTATCTATCTATCTATCTATCTAGTGTTGGCGCTGCTTTGCTTCCTACGCTTTCAAGGGCTGGCCTCATGTGGTCCGGGTTCCTTGGAGGTCATGTTCTGCTCAATGCCAGGCTGCCCCCCTCTCTGTGTGGCCCTAGACAAAGCACCCCTTTCTCTCCCTCTTTCAGTTTGAGGAGCTGAAGCGGCAGAAGCTGAAGGACCAGAACATCTTCGTCTCCCAGACGAGGCTCTGCGTCCACAACCTGCCCAAGAGCGTCGACGACAGGCGCCTCCGGGCACTCATGCTGCAGGCAGCGGGCGGCAAGGGGCGCGGTGGTGGCGGCGGCGTCCGGATCAAGGAGGTGAGCTTGCAATCAGAAATGGGGCGCAGGTCTTGTCGCATTTCTTCCAGAGGAAGTGCAGTTATGGCCTCTTGCAGGGGTTAGGGATTCCTCATCTTTGGAAGAGGAAGGGGAGCAGGGAAGTGCTCAGGAATTGGAGGGAGAAGAAGAATCAGACAATGAGGTTTTACAAGTGCCCACATTTCTAGAGAGACAAAAGGAGGCAGAGCACAGACTGCATTCAGCTAGGATAGCTGCTAGAAACGCTGAGCTAATTGGGAGACACCTTAGTACAGTGGTTCTCAACCTGGGGTCCCCAGATGTTTTTGGCCTTCAACTCCCAGAAATCCTAACAGCTGGTGAACTGGCTGGGATTTCTGGGAGTTGTAGGCCAAAAACATCTGGGGACCCCAGGTTGGGAGCCACTGCCCTAGCACCTCCCCCGTGGGGAATTCAGGGCTATAAATCAGAAGCAGGAGCAGTCAGCTTTCGCTGGTAACAACAAAAGGAGACAGAGCACAAATGGCATTCAGCTAGGATAGCTGCTAGAAACGTAGAGCTAATTGGGAGATGCCCTAGCATAGTGGTTCTCAACCTGGGGTCCCCAGATGTTTTTGGCCTTCAGCTCCCAGAAATCCTAACCCCAGGTTGGGAGCCACTGCCCTAGCACCTCCCACGTGAGGAATTGAGCGCTATAAGTCAGAAGCAGGAGCAGTCAGCTTTCGCTGGTAACAACGACTCTGATACTGATGTTTTTACTCCAATTGAACCTGCTTTGTGTCTGCTGCTTAGGACGTAGTGATCATGAAAGACTGCTGTTTCTTTTGGGACTTTGTAAGAGACTTTAATTTGTGTCTCCATTAAGACTTCCTTGCTTTCTTCTGCATTTTTCAACTGCATTTGCTAATCCTTTTGTGTTTGCTGAAGTAAAGCATTTTTCTTTTAATGTATTGTCGAAGGCTTTCATGGCTGGAATCACTCAGTTCTTGTGGGTTTTTTTCGGGCTATATGGCCATGTTCTAGAGGCATTCTCTCCTGACGTTTCGCCTGCATCTATGGCAAGCATCCTCAGAGGTAGTGAGGTCTGTTGGAACTGGGAAAAAAGGGGTTTATATATCTGTGGAATGACCAGGGTGGGACAAAGGGCTTTTGTAAGTTGGGCTGGGTGTGGATCTTTCAACTGACCACCTTGATTAGCGTACAATGGGCTGACTGTGCCTGGAGCAAACTCTTCTTGAAAGGTGATTAGATGTCCCTGCCTGTTTTTCTCTCTGCTGTTTTTGCTGTTGCAATTTTAGAATGTTTTAATACTGGTAGCCAGACTTTGTTCATTTTCATGGTTTCTTCCTTTCTGTTGAAATTGTCCACATGCTTCTTGTGGATTTCAGTAGCTTCCTTGTGTAGTCTGTCATGGTGGTTGTGAGAGTGGTCCAGCATTTTTGTGTTCTCAAATCATCTGCTGTGTCCAGGTTGGTTCCTCAGGTGCTCTGCTATGGCTGATTTCTCTGGTTGAAGTAGTCTGCAGTGCCTTTCATGTTCCTGGATTCATTTTTCTTTTACTTTCAACATTGTCTAAAGGCTGTTTTTGAAGGGCAACTCAGGACAGCAAGCCTTCTGTCAAATTCGATTCCATGCAGATGAACAAAACGGTTTAAAACAGTGTATTTAATATTGAGACAAATGTTTTTAATGTTTACGTATGCATAGAATGAATTCATGTCCTGGCATTGAGTGTTTGCCGTATATATGCAGTGCTCGGCCCTGAGTCCCCTGAGTCAGGGTGAGAAGAAGGGCGGAATATAAATGTTTTAAATAAATCAATAAATAAGTCAGTGGTCGTGTGATGTGACCCATTTTTCTCTTCCTCTTCCTTCTCCCTCTCGCCTTCCCTCCCTCCTTAGTGCCGGGTGATGCGGGACCGGAAGGGCCAGGGCCAGTCGCTGGGCTACGCCTTTGTGGAGTTCCAGGAGCACGACCAGGCGCTGGCCGCCCTGCGCCACACCAACAACAACCCCCAGCTCTTTGGGGACCAGAAGGTAGGTGGGTAGGTGGGTGTGGAGGGTGGGTGGGTGGGTGTGGAAGGTGGGTGGGTGGGTTTGTGGAGGGTAGGTGGGTGGGTGTGGAGAGTGGGTGGGTGGGTGTGGAGAGTGGGTGGGTGTGGAGAGTGGGTGGGTGAGTGTGGAAGGTGGGTTTGAAGCTGCAAGGCTGTTCAGTGTTACTCAAGGTGATCAATGGCAGCATTCAGGCTTGCCCCAAGCAGACAAGAGTAACAGCAACAACAACTTTATTTATACCCCACCACCATCTCCCCAAGCAAACTCAGGGCGGCTTACATGAGGCCAAGCCCAACAATGCAACAAAGGAATACAACAGTAAAATATATATATATAAAAAAAATACAAGAAACAATATAAATAAGCAGAGCAAATAATATAAAATCACAATATTTATTTACAACATTTATATGCCGCCCTTCTCACCCCGAAGGGGACTCAGAGTGGCTTACTATATATATATACATACACACACACACACACACACACACACGCACATACATATACATACACACAATATATTATATTATTTAGCAATATATTATATTATTTAGCATAGTGCAATATCAGTATAAAACATTACTATAGTGTACTATACCATTATATTACAATATTAGTAATATTACATGTAATATAGACAAGAGTAATAATAATAATAATAATAATAATAACTTCATTTATACCCCGCCACCATCTCCCCAAGCGGACTCGGGTTGGCTTACATGAGGCCAAGCCCAGCAATACAACAATACAAATATACAACAGTAAAATATAAATAAAAAAATAAATAAAATACACGAAACAATATAAATAAGCAGAACAAATAATATAAAATCACAATATTTATTTATTTATTTATTTACGACATTTATATGCTGCCCTTTTCACTCCGAAGGGGACTCAGAGCAGCTTACTATATATATGTGTGTGTGTGTGTATGTATATGTATATCTATGTGTGTGTGTATATATATATACATACACACACACACACACACACATATACATACACACAATATATTATATTATTTAGCAATATATTATATTATTTAGCATAGTATAAAATATTACTATATTGTACTATACCATTATATTGCAATATCAGTAATATTACATGTAATATAAATATATAATTATAATATCATATTATTATAACTGAACACACAAAAAAATTCTCCCACCCTGGACATTGTTCCACAAGTATATAAACCCCACTAGCCTAATTTCCAACAGACCTCTTAACCTCTGAGGGTGCCCGCCATAGATGTGGGCAAAATGTCAGGAGAGAATGCTTCTGGAACATAGCCATGCAGCCTGGAAAACTCATAGCAACCCTATACACAAACACTCTTGGCTATCTCAATCCACCAACTTCCCACCCTCATCAACTCAACACAGGGTTACTACAAACTTGTAGGCAACAGTCTCAACACTCGGGTACCACACCCCGATTACAGTGAACCTGTGGTTCATTCGGAGACATTGCAGGAGAGGCCGTTCCAGCATTCCATCCCCAGAGGCAGGGGCCTAGGAGAGAGGGGGGTGGGGGGCTGTCCAGAAGAAGGGGAGGGGGTCCTTTGTGGCTCTGAGGTAACTCCCCCCACCTCTCTCTCTCTGACCCTGTGATCCCCGTTCTCCCCCCAGCGCCCCATTGTGGAGTTCTCCCTGGAGGATCGCCGGAAGCTGAGGCTGAAGGAGCAGCGAGCACAACGCAGCCTGGTAAGACAAAGAGGAGCGGGGGGCATGGGAGGGGCTGTCCATCGTGCCTTCTGGAGTGGGGGTGACATGTTTTGGCAGGGACAGCCTGTTGACAAACCCAGGAGGAACCCCTTTTCCAGACAGGAAGGAAGGAAAGCCATCTATTTGGTTCCTCAAGAGCCAGTCCTGGACAGGGCTCGTAAACATGGCTGAACTATACACCTTATTTCAGGGAATAGTAATGATGATGATGGTGATGATGATAATCATCATCATCATCATCATCAAAGTATGGATTGTTGATGTTGCAGTCCCAGGTGACAGCAGGATATTTATTTATCGTGTCATCAGCAACCATACCATTGTATTACAGTTCTAACAGAGCAAAACAAACACACAGATTAAAAAGAAAAAGAAAAAAACACACAGATTTTGCAGACTTGGTAGTTGGTTAAATGTCCTTTGACCAGTCTCTGGCCCCTTGGAGTGCCTCTGGTGTTGCTGCAAGGAGGTCCTCCATTGTGTATGTGGCAGGGCTCAGGGTGCATTGCAGCAGGTGGTCAGTGGTTTGCTCTTCTCCGCACTCGCATGTTGTGGATTCCACTTTGTGGCCCCATTTCTGAAGGTTGGCTCTGCATCTCGTGGTGCCAGAGCGCAGTCTGTTCAGCGCCTTCCAAGTCTCCCCGTCTTCTTCTGTGTGCCCAGGGGGGAGTCTCTCATTGGGTATCAGCCATGGACTGAGGCTCTGGGTTTGGGCCTGCCACTTTTGGACTCTCACTTGCTGAGGTGTTCCAGCGAGTGTCTCTGTAGATCTAAGAAAACTATGTCTTGATTTAAGTTGTTGACGTGCTGGCTGATACCCAAACAGGGGATGAGCTGGAGATGTCTCTGCCTTGGTCCTTTCACTATTGGCTGCTACTTCCCGGCGGATGTCAGGTGGTGTGATACCGACTAGACAGTGTAATTTCTCCAGTGGTGTAGGGCGCAGACACACCGTGATAATGCGGCGTGTCTCATTAAGAGCCACATCTACTGTTTTAGCGTGGTGAGATGTGTTCCACACTGGGCATGCATACTCAGCAGCAGAGTAGCACAGCGCAAGGGCAGATGTCTTATTTATTATTTATTTATTTCTAGCATTTATTGACCGCCCCTCTCAGCCCGAGGGCGACTCGGGGCGGTGAACAACAACAAAGAAGACAGTGTACAGTGAATCGCGACGATACAAACTAGACAGATACAACATAACATATACTTATACTAAAAATCCGCTTCGTCGAGTCCTGGGGTCATAGCCGAAATTCGTAGTCCTAGTTCATTCCAATGTCATTCAATACACTCAGTTGAAGGCCTGCTCGAAGAGCCATGTTTTCAGGCCCCTACGAAAGGCCATCAGGGAGGGCGCCTGTCTAACTTCAGCAGGGAGGGTGTTCCATAGCCGGGGGGCCACCACCGAGAAGGCCCGCTCCCTCGTCCCCGCCAGACGTGCCTGTGAGGCAGGCGGGACCGAGAGAAGGGCCTCCCCGGATGATCTCAAGGCCCTCGTGGGCTCGTAGGCCGAGATGCGGTCTGCCAGGTATTTTGGGCCGGAACCGTTTAGGGCTTTGTAGGATAACACCAGCACCTTAAATTGGGCCCGGTAGCAGATCGGCAGCCAGTGGAGCTGGGACAGCAGAGGCGTTGTATGCTCCCTGCGTCCAGCTCCCGTTAACAACATGGCTGCCGCGCGCTGGACTAGCTGAAGCTTCCGGGCCGTCTTCAAGGGCAGCCCCACGTAGAGAGCGTTGCAGTAGTCGAGGCGGGATGTGACCAAAGCGTGTACCACCGTGGCCAAGTCAGACTTCCCAAGATACGGGCGCAGCTGGCGCACGAGCCTAAGCTGTGCAAATGCTCCCCTGGTCACCGCTGAAACCTGAGGCTCCAGGCTCAGCGATGAATCCAAGGTCACACCCAAGCTGCGAACCTGCGCCTTCAAGGGGAGTGCGACCCCGTCCAGCACAGGCTGTAACCCTATACCCCGTTCGGCCTTGCGACTGACCAGGAGTACCTCTGTCTTGTCTGGATTTAGTTTCAGTTTGTTCGCCCTCATCCAGACCATTACAGCGGCCAGGCACCGGTTCAGGACTTCGACGGCCTCCTTAGTAGCAGGTGGGAAGGAGTGACAGAGTTGGACGTCATCTGCGTACAGGTGACACCGCACCCCGAAACTCCGGATGATCTCACCCAGCGGCTTCATGTAGATGTTAAACAGCATGGGGGACAGGATAGAACCCTGAGGAACCCCACAGGTCAAAGGCTGTGGTGTTGAACAGGAGTCCCCCAATAACACCTTCTGAGTACGACCCTCCAGAAATGACTGGAGCCACTGCAGAGCACTGCCCCCGAGACCCATCTCTGCAAGGCGCCCCAGAAGAATACCGTGGTCGACGGTATCGAAGGCCGCTGAGAGGTCCAGGAGCACCAACAGGGACACACTCCCCCTGTCTAGCTCCCGGCGCAGATCATCCACTAAGGCGACCAAGACCGTCTCGGTACCATGTCCCGGTCTGAAACCAGACTGTGCCGGATCCAGATAATCCGTGTCTCTCAAGAATACCTGGAGTTGTGAGGCCACCACGCTTTCCATGACTTTGCCCAAGAAGGGAAGATTGGAAACAGGCCGAAAGTTGTCCAATTTAGTGGGGTCCAGTGATGGCTTCTTCAACAGCGGCTTTATAACAGCCTGTTTTAGGCTCGCTGGAATCTTGCCTTCCCGAAGGGAGGCATTAACCACCACCGTTACCCACTCGGCCAATCCCCCTCTGGCCTCCTTAAGAAGCCAGGATGGGCAGGGGTCTAGGATGGACGTGGTGGGTCTCATTCCTCCAAGTACCTTGTCCACATCCTCGGGTTTCACAAACTGAAAAGAATCCAACAAAATCTGACAAGCAGGTGCTTGTGTCACATCCACGGAGACTGCATCTAATGTGGCGTCCAGCCCGGAACGGATCAAAGCGACTTTGTCTGCAAAGAACCGAGCAAATGCTTCACAGCGAGCTGCCGAGTTGTCAGGGCTCCCATCAATGGGGGGAGTTAAAAGACCTCTGACAACCCGGAACAACTCCGCCGGACGGTTTTTTGCAGACGCAATAGTGGCCGCAAAGAAAGTTTTCTTTGCGGCTTTTATTGCCGCGGCATATGCCCTCAAAAAGGACACAAACCGTGTTCGGTTTGACTCGCTTGGGTCCGATCGCCACACGCTCTCTAGAACCCTCTTCCTTCGCTTCATCGCTGCCAGCTCCTCAGTGAACCAAGGGGCTGGTTTAGCTCGGTTACTTGAGAGGGGACGTTCCGGAGCGATCTTGTCAATAGCCCTGGTCATCTCCCCATTCCAGAGAGCGACCAAGGCCTCGACATTATCACCTACCGCGGTGGCGGGAAACTCCCCAAGAGCCGTCAGGAATCCGTTCGGATCCATTAGCCTCCTGGGGCGGACCATCTTAATGGGTCCTCCACCCTTGCGGAGGTTAGGAGGCGCAGTGAGCCTAAATCTAATCAGGAAGTGGTCGGTCCACGGCAACGGAGAAATGGACAACTCCTCCACACCGCCACCCTGCTCCCATCCCTGGCAGAAAACCAAGTCCAATGTGTGTCCAGCACAGTGGGTGGGGCCAGCTATTTGTTGGGACAGCCCCATGGTTGCCATGGCAGACATGAAGTCCTGAGCCGCACCTGTGAGGGTTGCCTCGGCGTGGATGTTGAAGTCCCCCAGCACAAGAAGCCGTTGGGACTCCACCGCCAGGCTCGAGACCACCCCCGCTAGCTCAGGTAGGGAGACTGTAGTGCAGCGAGGTGGACGGTACACTAGCAGAATCCCTATTCTGTCCCGGTCACCCACCCTCAGGTGGACGCATTCAAAATTTGTGGTCTGTCTTCACTGTGTCTGGTTGTGATCCCCAGGTTGTGCCAGTCAGCTTTCCTATGATGTTGTTTCTAGCACCCACTTTTTGTTTGATGTTCAGGCAGTGCTTCTTGTAGGTCATAGAACGGTCCAGAGTGACTCCTCCCAGGTATTTGGGTGCGCTGCAATGTTCCAGTGGGATTCCTTCCCAGGTGATCTTCAGAGCTCGGGATGCTTCTCTGTTCTGATGATGATAATCATCATCATCAAAGTATGGATTGTCGATGTTGCAATCCCAGACGAGAGCAGGATTTCAGAGAAACAATAGGAAAAGCTGACACAATATGAGGATTTATAGATCGAACTGCAAAGACTGTGGCACAAACCAGTCAAGGGGGTCCCAGTGGTGATCGGCACACTGGGTGCAGTGCCTCAAGACCTTGGCCTGCACTTAAACACAATCAGAGCTGACAGAATTACCACCTGCCAGCTGCAAAGGGCCACCCTACTTGGATCTGCACGCATTATTCGTCGATACATCGGACAGCCCTAGACACTTGGGAAGCGTCTGACGTGTGATCCAGTACAACAGCCAGAAGAGTGTCTACTGTGGACTCATCTTGTGGTGTTTCAATAATAATAACAACAACAATAACTTTATTTATATTCCATCCTATCTCCCCAAGGGGACTCAGGACAGATCACAGCACATTTATTTATTTATTTAGTTGCTTATTTACGGCATTTATATCCCGCCCTTTTCACCCCGAAAGGGACTCAGAGCAGCTTACAAGTTATATGTAAATACAATACATTATATTATTAGCATAGCACCATGCATTCCCATATTGTACTATACCACTATACTGTGATATTATTAGTAATATTACATGTAATATGAAATATATAATTATTTCATTGTATTTGTGAGGAAGCCGCATAATTATCAATATCGACTTATGAGCTGGATGCCAAGGGACCACTAATTATAATTGTTGGTGGGATTAACGTAACTCAAAACCCACTGGGCGAATTGACACCAAATTTGGACACAAAACACCTATCCGGTCAGTGAGTGACCATCTCTCATCAAAACACTGAAAAACACAGCAGAAAAGACTTGAAAAGCCAAAAAACAAAAATTACATTACAACGCATGCGCAAAACCACATATATACACAAAACACATATATACACACACATATACACAAACAAAACATATACACAGACTGGGCCACAGCAACACGTGGCAGGGGATGGCTAGTGTGTGTGTATATATATATATAGAGAGAGAGAGAGAGCACAACTTTTAAATCTCCATGCTGCTAGCTGTGAAAGAGTTAATTCATTCGTTTATTTGATTTATTTCTGGTATTTCTACCCTGTTCCTTCCCAACAACTGTGTCTGAAGTTAGTTAATGGGATGATTGAATTGCAGCGAAAGAGATCAACAGACTGGGCCACAGCAACACATGGCAGGGGACAGCTAGTTTATTTATATCCCACTTAATCTCCCCATATGGAAACTCAAAGCAGCTCATAATCAAAAACATTATATTAATAGTAATTGTATTTAATATATTTGTATTAAGGGAAATTATTTGTATTAAGGGAAATTGTAATATATACAGTAGAGTTTCACTTATCCAACATAAACAGGCCGGCGGAATGTTAGATAAGCGAAAATGTTGGATAATAAGGAGGGATTAAGAAAAAGCCCATTAAAGAGATATTGACAAGCTGGAATCTGTCCAGAGGAGGGTGACTAAAATGATCAAGAGTCTGGAGAACAAGCCCTATGAGGAGCGGCTTGGGGAGCTGGGTATGTTTAGCCTGAAGAAGAGAAGGATGAGAGGAGATATGATGAGGGCCATGTATAAATATGTGAGAGGAAGCCACAGGGAGGAGGAGGGAGGAAGCTTGTTTTCTGCTTCCCTGGAGACTAGGACGCAATGGAACAATGGCTTCAAACTACAAGAGAGGAGATTCCATCTGAACATGAGGAAGAACTTCCTGACTGTGAGAGCCGTTCAGAAGTGGAACTCTCTGCCCCGGAGGGAGTGTGGTGGAGGCTCCTTCTTTGGAAGCTTTGAAGCAGAGGCTGGATGGCCATCTGTCAGGGGTGCTTTGAATGCAATATTCCTGCTTCTTGGCAGAATGGGGTTGGACTGGGTGATGGCCCAGGAGGTCTCTTCCAACTCTTTGATTCTATGATAAGAAGCAAGTTGGCCCGCAAATTGCACTGATGTGCCCTTACACTTCTTCTCTCTCGACAGCAAAAGCTGAGGCAGAAGGAAGCCGCTCGGGGCCCCACTGGGGCCCCTGAACCAGCGCCCACAAACAGCACAACTCCGGGGCCAAAGAAGTGGAAAAGGAAGCAAAAAGGAGCAGAGCGGGCTCCTCAGGGCCCCAAGGGACCCCCTTCCGTCGCCACCGAGCAGAGGGGCCCAGCCGCAAAGAGGCCCAGGGAGGAGACCTCTGTGGGGAAGCCCCCTCCTGCAAAAGGAGGCCCCGCCACGCCGTGGTCCGGGTTCCAGACACGCGGAGTGGTGGAGCAGGTGGAGCTGCCCGACGGCAAGAAGCGGCGCAAGGTCCTGGCCCTGCCCTCCCACCGGGGCCCCAAAATCAGGTAGGGAGGGACACTCTCTCTCGGGACTCTGCTCAGCAGCAGGTGGGGGCTCTGGAGCAAGGTGGGGTTGGGGGGTCTCCTTGGGGCTCTTCCTACCTTGGAAACATTGACTAATAGAGTTGAGAGAGACCCCCTCAAAGGTCATCCAGTCCAACCCCCTTCTGCCATGCAGGGAAAGCACCCTCAAAGCCCCTCTGGCAGATGGCCATCCAGCCTCTGTTTAAAAGCCCCCAAGGAAGGAGTTTCCACCAGACTCTGAGGCAGAGAGTTCCACTTCTGAACAGCTCTGGACTGGATGGCCCATGATGTTTCTTCCAACTCTTTGATTCTATGATTCTTCTTTTAGTCAGGAAGTTATTTCTGATGTTCAATGGAATCTCCTTCCCTGTTGTTTGAACCCATTGAGTCCTCATCTCCAGGGCAGCAGGAAGGATGCCTGCTCCCACTTCCTGAGGATATGTTCCCCCATTTCCTGCTTCTCCTGTTGCCTTGTCATGTGTTGTGTGTGTGAATTATAGAACTGGAAGAGCCCCCATGGGCTGTCCAGTCCAAGCAGAAAGGCATTCTGGGCAAGTGGGCTTATTAACCAAAGACCCTCCCCATAAATGTATAGCAGGGTAGAATCCTAGAATCAAAGAGTTGGAAGAGACCTCACTCTGAGGCCTTTCTCTCACTGAGGCCTTCTCACACTGAGGGCTCTCTCAGATTGATGCCTTTTATGTATACTGATTTGTTGGAAACCACCTTGAGTCGCCAATTAGAATAATAGAATCATAGAATCCTAGAGTTGGAAGAGCCCTCCTGGGCCATCATCCAGTCCAACCCCATTCTGCCAAGAAGCAGGAATATTGCATTCAAAGCACCCCTGACAGATGGCCATCCTGCCTCTGCTTCAAAGCTTCCAAAGAAGGAGCCTCTACCACACTCCGGGGCAGAGAGTTCCACTGCTGAACGGCTCTCACAGTCAGGAAGTTCTTCCTAATGCTCAGATGGAATCTCCTCTCTTGTAGTTTGAAGCCATGGTCCCATTGCATCCTAGTCTCCAAGGAAGCAGAAAGGAAGCTTGCTCCCTCCTCCTCCCTGTGGCTTCCTCTCACATATTTATACATGGCTATCATATCTCCTCTGAGCCTTCTCTTCTTCAGGCTAAACATGCCCAGCTCCTTAAGCCGCTCCTCATAGAGCTTGTTCTCCAGACCCTTGATCATTTGAGTCGCCCTCCTCTGGACACATTCCAGCTTAGAGTCAATATCTCTCTTGAATTGTGGTGCCCGGAATTGGACACAATATTCCAGATGTGGTCTAACTAAAGCAGAATAGAGGGGTAGCATGACTTCCCTAGATCTAGACACTATGCTCCTCTTGATGCCTGAGGCCAAAATCCCATTGGCTTTTTTTGCCGCCACATCACATTCCTGGCTCATGTTTAACTTGTTGTCCACGAGGACTCCAAGATCTTTTTCACACGTACTGCTCTCGAGCCAAACCCAAAACATTGGACCAGCTGAGCAAGTGGTCGCATATCGATGTTAAACAACAACAGAGGGGAGAGGATGGCCCCCTGAGGAGGAACCCCACAAGAGAGAGAGAGAGAGGGGGGGGGGACCTCTCGGAGACCAGGCCTCCCCTCCCCACTCACTGTCCACGGTTGTGAAGGAAGGAGGACGGCCAGTTTAAAGCTCTCCCCCTGACTCACCCCAACAGCAGCAAGGCAGTGGGTCAGAAGATGGTGGTCAACTGTGTCCAAGGCTGCTGGGAGAGCCAAGAACACAAGAATTGCATGGAGTATACTTTGTAGTAGATGCCAGTACACTGAATGTGTTAGTATTACAAGCATAGATATGAGAGACATGGTTGTGAGTATCTAGCTGAATTATTTTGTGAGTATATAGCTGTATTATTTTTGGTCTATAGTGGCCTTCCGCCTTTACAATAAAATCTCCCCAACAGAGGACCATCTGCTCTTTACCTAACCCCCCCCCCTTCCCACCTCCTCCCAGAGAAGGATCATGTGCATGGGGGGTGCCCCATATGTGCATGGGGGGTGTCCAGAGGAGAGCGACTAAAATGATAAAAGGTCTGGAGAACAAGCCCTATGAGGAGCAGCTTAAGGAGCTGGGCATGTTTAGCCTGAAGAAGAGAAGGCTGAGAGGAGACATGATGAGGGCCATGTATAAATATGTGAAAGGAAGCCACAGGGAGGTGGAGGGAGCAAGCTTGTTTTCTGCTTCCCTGGAGACTAGGGTCTGGAGAACAAGCCCTATGAGGAGTGGCTTAAGGAGCTGGGCATGTTTAGCCTGAAGAAGAGAAGGCTGAGAGGAGACATGATGAGGGCCATGTATAAATATGTGAAAGGAAGCCACAGGGAGGTGGAGGGAGCAAGCTTGTTTTCTGCTTCCCTGGAGACTAGGGTCTGGAGAACAAGCCCTATGAGGAGTGGCTTAAGGAGCTGGGCATGTTTAGCCTGAAGAAGAGAAGGCTGAGAGGAGACATGATGAGGGCCATGTATAAATATGTGAGAGGAAGCCACAGGGAGGAGAAGGAGGGAGCAAGCTTCCTTTCCGCTTCCCTGGAGACTAGGGTCTGGAGAACAAGCCCTATGAGGAGTGGCTTAAGGAGCTGGGCATGTTTAGCCTGAAGAAGAGAAGGCTGAGAGGAGACATGATGAGGGCCATGTATAAATATGTGAGAGGAAGCCACAGGGAGGAGGAGGAGGGAGCAAGCTTGTTTTCTGCTTCCTTGGAGACTAGGACGCAATGGAGCCATGGCTTCAAACTACAAGAGAGGAGATTCCACCTGAACATGAGGAAGAACTTCCTGACTGTGAGAGCCGTTCAGCAGTGGAACTCTCTGCCCCGGAGTGTGGTGGAGGCTCCTTCTTTGGAAGCTTTTAAGCAGAGGCTGGATGGCCATCTGTCGGGGGTGCTTTGAATGCAATATTCCTGCTTCTTGGCAGAATGAGGTTGGACTAGATGGCCCAGGAGGTCTCTTCCAACTCTTTGATTCTATTATTCTATACGGACACATGCCTCCCTGGCGTCTGTTTCCGGGGCATTTGGTCTTGTGCCCTGGGTCCGGCAGGGAGGAAACCCTGGCTGTGGCGGCCCTTCTGACTCGGAGTGACCTCTCTCTCGACAGGCAGCGCGATAAGGGCAAAGTGAAGCTGCCCCCGGCAAAGAAGGTGGCCGTCCCCACCCGGCCGCAGAGGCCGAAGGCGTCCCAGGAGGAGCCCAAGCAGGTGAGTCGGCTGGAGGGGGGAAAGGGGGAGGCCTGGGGGTCACTCTGCTGCCCCCCTCACCTGGCACAGACTCTCAGGGGCTGGTTGTTGGAATTCAACCGCACTCTGCTCAAGTTTCTAGTCCTCAATGAGGAGCAGGTAGCTAGAACTAAGCTAGGCCGAGGGAATCCCTTATTTCCCCCTCATCCCTGAATGCTGATTGTTGTTGTGTTTGTTTTCTCTGTTCTTTTTTCTCCCATCCTCACTCGTGACGGAAAATGCAACTTCTTCGGGACACATGTTGTTTGTTTGTGACCTCGTGGCCATTCCTTCCTTCACCTCCTTTTCGGTCTGTGCCTCTCTCTAGTTGTGTCTGAATGGGGAAAAAAGTAATCTTTGGAGACATTTTTCCCCCTTTTGTTTGAACTTAGAGAAGTCGTGGAGTGAGAGAGAAAGCTGAGGGCCAGTCAGTTGAATGCGCTGTAGGCAAACTTGGGCCTTCCGGGTGTTTTGGACTACAACTCCCACAATTCCTGACAGCCTCAGGCCCTTTCCCTTTCTCACCACTGACACCCAAACTAATACATCATGCTGGCTCTCCTACATCCAGTAGCTCTGGGAATTCATGCCTAGCTTCATTTACAAAACATGGCAGCATGCTGTGTGAACTAAATGATAGTTTGTCCTAAACAAAATCCTGAACATTCCTGTTTCCTTAACCAAAAGTTTGCTAAGTTACGGTCTTCGTATGAGAAGGCCTCAGTGTTAGTTTGCCTCAGTCTGAGGGAGGCCTCAGTGTGAGGTAGGCCTCAGTGTGAGGTAGGTTTCAGTATGAAAAGGCCTCAGTGTTAGTTCACCTCAGTGTGAGAGAAATGTCAGTCTGAGAGAGCCCTGAGTGTGAGGAAGGCCTCAGTATGAGAAGACTTCAGGGTTAATTCACCTTAGTGTGAGAGATGTGTCAGTCAGAGAACCCTCAGTGGGAAGAAGGCCTCAGTGTGAGGTAGGCCTCAGTGTTAGTTCACCTCCGTGTGAGAGAGGTGTCAATCTTAGAGAGGCCTCAGTGTGAGGAAGGCCTCAGTGTGAAAAGGAAGGGGCCTGAAACTGCTAGGAATAGTGGGAGTTGAAGTCCAAAACTCCCGGAGGGAAGTGTTGATCTGAGAGAGGCTTCAGTGTGAGGAAGGCCTCAGTATAAGAAGGCCTTGGTGTGAAAAGGAAGGGGCCCAAAACACTTGGAAAGAAGTGTTGGTCTGAGAGAGGCCTCAGTGTGAGGAAGGCCTCAGTATAAGAAGGCCTTGGTGTGAAAAGGAAGGGGCCCAAAACACCCGGAAAGAAGTGTTGGTCTGAGAGAGGCCTCAGGGCGAGGAAGGCCTCAGTATGAGAAGGCCTCAGTGTGAAAAGGAAGGGGCCTGAAACTGCTAAGAATGTTGGAAGCTCAAAACACCTGGAGAGAAGTGTTGGTCTGAGAGAGGCCTCAGTGTGAGGAAGGCCTCAGTATGAGAAGGCCTCAGTGTGAAAAGAAAGGGACCCAAAACACCCAGAGAGGTCAGTCTGAGAGAGGCCTCAGTGTGAGGAAGGCCTCAGTATGAGAAGGCCTCGGTGTGAAAAGGAAGGGGCCCAAAACACCTGGAGAGGTGTTGGTCTGAGAGTGGTCTCAGTGTGAGGAAGGCCTCAGTATGAAAAGGAAGGGGCCCAAAACACCTGAAGAGAAGTGTTGATCTGAGAGAGGCCTTAGTGTGAGGAAGGCTTCAGTATGAGAAGGCCTCAGTGTGAAAAGGAAGGGGCCCAAAACACCCAGAGGAAAGTGTTGGTCTGAGCGAGGCCTCAGTATGAGAAGGCCTCAGTGTGAAAAGGAAGGGGCCTGAATCTGCTAGGAATGGTGGGAGTTGAAGCCCTAAACATCCAGAGAAAAGTGTTGGTCTGAGAGAGGCCTCAGTGTGAGGAAGGCCTCAGTGTGAAAAGGGACCCAAAACATCCGGAGATAAGTGTTGGTCTGAGAGAGGCCTCAGTGTGAGGAAGGCCTCAGTGTGAAAAGGAAGGGGCCCAAAACACCCGGAGATAAGTGTTGGTCTGAGAGAGGCCTCAGTGTGAGGAAGGCCTCAGTGTGAAAAGGAAGGAGCCTAAAACATCTGGAGAGAAATGTTGGTCTGAGAGAGGCCTCAGTGTGAGGAAGGCCTCAGTATGAGAAGGCCTTAGTGTGAAAAGGAAGGGGCCTGAAGCTGCTAGGAATGGTGGGAGTTGAAGCCCTAAACATCCAGAGAAAAGTGTTGGTCTGAGAGAGGCCTCAGTGTGAGGAAGGCCTCAGTGTGAAAAGGAAGGGACCCAAAACACTCAGAGATAAGTGTTGGTCTGAGAGAGGCCTCAGTGTGAAAAGGAAGGGGCTCAAAACACCCGGAGAGAAGTTTTGGTCTGAGAGAGGCCTTAGTGTGAGGAAGGCGTCAGTATGAGAAGGCCTCAGTGTGAAAAGGAAGGGGCCCAAAACACCCAGAGGAAAGTGTTGGTCTGAGCGAGGCCTCAGTATGAGAAGGCCTCAGTGTGAAAAGGAAGGGGCCTGAATCTGCTAGGAATGGTGGGAGTTGAAGCCCTAAACATCCAGAGAAAAGTGTTGGTTTGAGAGAGGCCTCAGTGTGAGGAAGGCCTCAGTGTGAAAAGGAAAGGGCCCAAAACACCCGGAGAGAAGTGTTGGTCTGAGAGAGGCCTCAGTGTGAAAAGGAAGGGGCCCAAAACACCTGGAGATAAGTGTTGGTCTGAGAGAGGCCTCAGTGTGAGGAAGGCCTCAGTGTGAAAAGGAAGGGGCCTAAAACATCTGGAGAGAAATGTTGGTCTGAGAGAGGCCTCAGTGTGAGGAAGGTCTCAGTGTGAAAAGGAAGGGCCCCAAAACACCCGGAGAGAAGTGTTGGTCTGAGAGAGACCTCAGTGTGAGGAAGGCCTCAGTATGAGAAGGCCTCAGTGTGAAAAGGAAGGGGCCTGAAGCTGCTAGGAATGGTGGGAGTTGAAGCCCAAAACACCCAGAGGACCCAAGTTTTCCCATGCCCTTTTGGAAGCAATTTCCCTACCACTGCTCTCCCTTCCAGATGCCCAAGAAGAAGCAGCGGCAAGCGAGAGGCAGCCAGGCCGAGGCCCGTTTTGAGCAGCTGGTGGAGCAGTACAAGCGCCGCATCCTGGGCAGTGGCCGGAGCGGACTGCCGGCCAAGCGGGGCAAGTGGTTCGAGAGCTGATCTGCCTTGGAAGAGAGAGAGGAAGGAAGGAAGGAAGGAAGCAAGGGGCCAAAGAGAGGCCAAAGACCCCCCTTTCCTCTTCTTCCTCCTCCGGACACTTGGACTACTGGCAGGACTTGGGGGGTCTGCAACCCAGAGCAGCTTCCTGGAAACCAGGGTGGCCTCCTGATCCCCAACCTTCTCTCTGGAGGTCTTTGTGATGGGCAGAGAAGCCAAGAGGGGCCTTTGGCCCAAAGAGAGAGGCCTCTTCCTCCGACCGGGACCTTGGTAGGGCGAGAGGTGCCCAGTTGACCCCTCCTTGGCACCAAGACTCCCAAGTTCCTTGTGGACAGGGTCTCCATCCTGGGCTTGGATGGAGAATGGCTGAGTCCCGTGCAGAGCAAACGCCTCTCAGGGGCTAAAGAGATATAAATATATATATTTTTCACCAATAAAAACTGCCAGAGGGTCTTTTTCCAGATCCACGTGGTATAATTCCTGAATTTTGACCCCCGGGGAGGAAGCTGGAGTCAAGATTTCAGTCTTAGACTGGGTTCAAATCCCCACTTGGCCTTGGGCAAGTCGCACTCTCTCAGCCTCAAAGGAAGGCTATTTCTGCCAATGTACTACTACTACTACTACTTAGGTGATCCCGAGTAGGACTGTCCTCCAAGTTGGGTGTCCTGGCGGTGGGTTGGTAGGTGACTGTGGAGCCCTATTCTTGACCTGCATGTTCTCTCACTGTGAGGGCAGGTGGAAGATGGTCCCAGTCAGGTTTGCCTTGATGCACCTTCCTCTTGGCACATTTCTCTCTTTCGCCCTCCCATTTGTGACACTTCTACAGCACTGCTGGTCACAGCTGACCTCCAGCTGGAGTGCTCAAGGGCCAGGGCTTCCCAGTTCTCAATGACTATGCCACAGTTTTTAAGGTTGGCTTTGAGCCCATCTTTCAATCTCTTTTCCTGCCCTCCAACATTCCGTTTTCCGTTCTTGAGTTCGGAGTAGAGCAACGGCTTTGGGAGACGGTGGTCAGGCATCCGGACAATGTGGCCGGTCTAAAGGAATTGATGGTGGAGGACCATCGCTTCAATGCTGGTGGTCTTTGCTTCTTTCAGCACGCTGACATTTCCCCGCTTGTCTTCCCAAGAGATTTGCAGGATTTTTCCAAGAGATTTGCAGGACCCCCAAGGGCCCTGCAGACCAATCAAGTCCCTTTGGATACCATCCAAGCCCTCCTGACAGAGGGCCATCCACCCAGCCTCTGTTTAAAAACCTCCGGCGAAGGAAGGAGGCTCCATGGGACTTTAAAACATGACAAACGAGAGGGTTTTCTGGGTTATTGTAGGTTTTTCGGGCTATATGGCCATGTTCTAGAAGCATTCTCTCCTGACGTTTTGCCTGCATCTATGGCAAGCATCCATAGGAATGTCAAGGCGAAATGTCAAGAGAGAATGCTTCTAGAACATGGCCATATAGCCCGAAAAACCTGCAGCAACCCAGTGATTCCAGCCATGAAAGCCTACGACAATACAAGAGCATTAAGAGAACTGGATGGGTTTTGGTCCAAAATGGAAGTGAGTGGCTATGACTTCCCTCGATCTCTTCCCTTTCAATGTGGCCTAGGATCACACTAGCTTTTTCAGCTGCCATGTCACACTCTTGGCTCATGTTTGACTTGTCATTGACAAAGACTCCTCGTTATCCAGTCCACAGGGGCTGTTTTCAAGGCAAGCCCCCCCCCCCCCCCCCAATCTCTGAGCACTTCATGTTCATTGCCAAAGTGTCCCACCGTACATTTCTCCCGGCGGGAATGCATTGTGTTACTCTGGGCCAATGGGCTCTCCACCGGTGAAGGTCATTTTGGGTCCTGATTGCAGCTCTCCATGCCGGGGGTCTCACCGCACACGCCTTCCTCTCCTGACACCTCTGAATCAGACCCTTTCCCTGTCAGATGAGTAATTGGGAGCAAGAATGCGGGAGTGGGTGATGCAAGGAGGAAGAGAAGGAGCGGAGGAAAAACCCTCGTCCTCTCGCCCATTCCCCAGAGCTTGGCCATAAGAAATATATGAAAAGGGAAGGAGTTAGGGAAGGAAGGAAAGAAAGGCAGGAAGGAAAGGAGGAAGAGAAGGTAGGCAAGGAAGGAAAGGATGGAGGGAGGGAAGGAATGGAGAGGGAAAGGAAAGAAAAGGCAGGGAGGGAAGGAAGGAAGGAAAACCAAGGAAAGAGAAGGGAGGGAAGGAAAGTAAAGGAAGGAAAGAAGGAAAGAAAGTACGGAGGGAAGGAAAAAGCAAAGGAAGGAAAGCAAAGAAAGGCGGAAAGGAAAGTAGGAAGAGAAGGGAAGAGGGGAAGCAAAAAGGAGAGAAAGGCAAGGAAGGAAGGAAAACCAAGGAAGGAAAAAGAAGAGAAGGAAGGAAAGGAAAGGAGAGAGGGAAGGAAAGGGAGAGGGGGAAGGAAAGGGAGAGAAGGAAGGAGGGAAGGAAAACAGTAGAGAAAGGAAGAAAGAAGGGAAGGAAAACCAAGGAAAGAAAAGGAGGAAGGAAAGGAAGAGAGGGAAGGAAAGTAAAGGAGGAAGAGAAGGAAAGGTAAACAGGAGAAAAAGGCAAGGAAGGAAGGAGGGAAGGAAAACCAAGGAAGGAAAAAGAAGAGAGGGAAGGAAGGGAAGGAAAGGAGAGAGGGAAGGAAAGGCAGAGAAAGAAAGGGAGGAAGGAAAGGAAGAGAGGGAAGGAAAGTAAAGGAGGAAGAGAAGGAAAGGAGGGAAGGAAAACAGGAGTGAAAGACAAGGAAGGAGGGAAGGAAAACCAAGGAAGGAAAAAGAAGGGAGGAAAGGAAAGGAAGAGAGGGAAGGAAAACAGGAGAGAAAGAAAGGCAAGAAAGGAAGAAGGGAAGGAAAACCAAGGAGAGAAAGGAGGGAAGGGAAGGTAGACGGAAGGAAGGAAGGACGGAGGGAAAACAGAAGGAAAAAGAAGGGAGGTAAGGAAAGCAAAAGGGAATTAAAAAGGGGAAGGAAGGAAGTAGGGAAGGACACTGGAAAGGGAGAAGAAGGAAAAGGAGGAAGAGGATGGGAGGGAAATAGGAAAGAAGGAAGGAAAGGGAGAAAAAAAGGAAAGAGAGAAGGAATTCAGAAAGTGTGTTTTATTGGGTTGAACTTTGGATTATGTCTCTAGACCCAATGGGGTGGCTTCAGGCAAGTCCCACTCTCTCAGCCTCAGAGGGAGACAAAGTCCCTCTTGGAAAAGCGTGAACAGCCCTGCTTGATGGGGAGAAGATAATTCTGGGATAATGTATGCAAGGCGAAGAGGAGGAAGAAGGCGAAGGCAGGAAACAGGGAGAACCGGGCGACGGGCAGGAAGGCGCTCTGAGTCACGGCTGGCATGCCACTTTTTGGGCAGAGAAGCCAAGGCGCTGCTGGCACTTCGGGGAGGAGAAGGAGATAGAGGTCTGGTGCACCTCTTAGTTGAGGAACAGCACCTCTTTTAATTATTACGATCACCATCTCGAAGCCTGTTTGTGGCACGTTGCACAACTGATGGGCATTTCTTCAGAGCTGGCATGCACCTGCGCCCCACCCACCCACCCACAGCAGCGTGGATTTCCACAGGGAAGCTCTCCCATTGACCCCTCACATTGGAAGGAGACTAGGACGCAATGGAACAGTGGCTTCAAACTACAAGAGAGGAGATTCCATCTGAACATTAGGAAGAACTTCCTGACTGTGAGAGCCGTTCAGCGGTGGAACTCTCTGCCTTCCCGGAGGGAGTGTGGTGGAGGCTCCTTCTTTGAGGCTTTGAAGCAGAGGCTGGGTGGCCATCTGTCAGGGGTGATTTGAATGCAATATTCCTGCTTCTTGGCAGAATGGGGTTGGACTGGATGGCCCAGGAGGTCTCTTCCAACTCTTGGATTCTAGGATTCTATGAGGCTGGATGGCCATCTGTCAGGGGTGATTTGAATGCAATATTCCTGCTTCTTGGCAGAATGGGGTTGGACTGGATGGCCCAGGAGGTCTCTCCCAACTCTTTGATTCTAGGATTCTATGAGGCTGGATGGCCATCTGTCGGGAGTGCTTTGAATGCAATATTCCTGCTTCTTGGCAGAATGGGGTTGGACTGGATGATGGCCCAGGAGGTCTCTCCCAACTCTTTGATTCTAGGATTCTATGAGGCTGGATGGCCATCTGTCAGGGGTGATTTGAATGCAATATTCCTGCTTCTTGGCAGAATGGGGTTGGACTGGATGGCCCAGGAGGTCTCTTCCAACTCTTGGATTCTAGGATTCTATGAGGCTGGATGGCCATCTGTCAGGGGTGATTTGAATGCACTATTCCTGCTTCTTGGCAGAATGGGGTTGGACTGGATGGTGGCCCAGGAGGTCTCTTCCAACTCTTTGATTCTATGATTCTAAGGGGCTCCTCAAGGCCATCCAGCCACGCAGTTCAGTCTTCTTTTGAGTGAGTTGTCCATGCAGACCTTTATAGGGAGCGCCCCAAACTCAGCTTGCCATCACTTTAACTTCCAGGGCTTAATGCTGTGGGAGTTGCGGTTCCTGCAAGGCCTTGTGCTTTGTGTATTTTAATAGAATCCTAGAGTTGGAAGAGACCTGGTGGCCCATCAACCAGTCCATCCCCATTCTACCAAGAAGCAGGACAATCACGTTCAAAGCACCCCCAACGGATGGCCATCCAGTCTCTGAATCATAGAATCCTAGAGTTGGAAGAGACCTCATGGACCATCCAGTCCATCCCCATTCTACCAAGAAGCAGGACAATCACGTTCAAAGCACCCCTGACAGATGGCCATCCAGCCTCTGTTTCAAAGCCTCCAAAGAAGGAGCCTCCACCACACTTCAGGGCAGAGAGTTCCACTGCTGAACAGCTCTCACAGACAGGAAGTTCTTAGAATCATAGAATCCTAGAATCAAAGAGTTGGAAGAGACCTCCTGGGCCACCATCCAGTCCAACCCCATTCTGCCAAGAAGCAGGAATATTGCATTTAAATCACCCCTGACAGATGGCCATCCAGCCTCTGTTTAAAAGCCTCCAAAGAAGGAGCCTCCACCACACTCCGGGGCAGAGAGTTCCACTGCTGAATGGCTCTCACAGTCAGGAAGTTCTTCCTCATGTTCAGATGGAATCTCCTCTCTTGTAGTTTGAAGCCATTGTTCCATTGCATCCTAGTCTTTCTCCATTCAAAGCCTCCAAAGAAGGAGCCTCCACCACACTCCGGGGCAGAGAGTTCCACTGCTGAACGGCTCTCACAGTCAGGAAGTTCTTCCTCATGTTCAGATGGAATCTCCTCTCTTGTAGTTTGAAGCCATTGTTCCATTGCATCCTAGTCTTTCTCCATTCAAAGCCTCCAAAGAAGGAGCCTCCATCACACTCCGGGGCAGAGAGTTCCACTGCTGAACGGCTCTCACAGTCAGGAAGTTCTTCCTCATGTTCAGATGGAATCTCCTCTCTTGTAGTTTGAAGCCATTGTTCCATTGCATCCTAGTCTTTCTCCATTCAAAGCCTCCAAAGAAGGAGCCTCCACCACACTCCGGGGCAGAGAGTTCCACTGCTGAACGGCTCTCACAGTCAGGAAGTTCTTCCTCATGTTCAGATGGAATCTCCTCTCTTGTAGTTTGAAGCCATTGTTCCATTGCATCCTAGTCTTTCTCCATTCAAAGCCTCCAAAGAAGGAGCCTCCATCACACTCCGGGGCAGAGAGTTCCACTGCTGAACGGCTCTCACAGTCAGGAAGTTCTTCCTCATGTTCAGATGGAATCTCCTCTCTTGTAGTTTGAAGCCATGGCTCCATTGCATCCTAGTCTTTCTCCATTCAAAGCCTCCAAAGAAGGAGCCTCCACCACACTCCCCCTGGGGCAGAGAGTTCCACTGCTGAACGCCTCTCACAGTCAGGTCTTCCTCATGTTCAGATGGAATCTCCTCTCTTGTAGTTCGAAGCCATTGTTCCATTGCGTCCTTTTCTCCAGGGAAGCAGAAAACAAGCTTGCTCCCTCCTCCTCCCTGTGGCTTCCTCTCACATATTTATACATGGCCCTCATCATGTCTCCTCTCAGCCTTCTCTTCTGCAGGCAAAACATGCCCAGCTCTTCAAGCCACTCCTCATAGGGATGTTCTCCAGACCCTTCATCTTTTGGTCTCCCTCGTCTGGACACATTCCAACTTAGAGTCAATCTCTCTCTTCCATTGTGGTGCCCAGAAGTGGACATAGTGTGGTCTGACCAAGGCAGAACAGAGCATGGGGCACATGACTTCCCTGGATCAAGGCACTAGGCTGCCGCATCCCATTCCTGGCTCATGTTTAACTTGTTGTTCACTAGGATTCCAAGATCTTTTCCACATAGAAATACACTTTAATGTGTATCTTTTATCGAAATATATTTTAATATGTGTATTCATGGTATTTTTATGTGTTCTAATTATTCTGCCACCCACTTCAAGCCAGGAGTAGAGATGGTCTGAAACACACTGCTGAGTGCGGCCTTCAGCACTTCTTGAAAGGCAGTCTTGGCATCCTTGACCCCTTCCTCAGCCATCAAGCGCATTTCTCAGTCTACCTGTAATGGCACTTTGAGTATTTTTTAATTAAAGAGAAATAGCCCAAAGGCCCCCTAGCCCACCCGCTTCCTTCTCCCCTGGGAGGGGGGTCATGCGAGGTAAGGCGCCCCTTCTGTCTCCCCCTCCCCCTCTTTGAGTGCTTTGGCCCCCCGCCAGGCCAGGTGAGCTCCCCGGGGAAGGCACCTGAGGAGCGGGGAGGTGGGGCAGGCAGGTAACCCCCTCCCTCTCCCCTTCCTCCCCTCACCTGGCCGCTCGCCAGCTTTTCCCAGGTAGTGCCGGGGGTCTGCAGGCACTCACCTGTCCTCGCCTGACCCTGTGACGTCATCCCAGCCGCTCACCTGTCTACCTGGCTGCAAACTGATGGGCCCCTTCTACACTGCCATATACAATAACCCAGATCATCTGCTTTGAACTGGATTATATATGGCAGCGTAGACTCAGTGCAGACGCTTTGATCATCTGGATTACATGGCGTGTAGGCACCTTCCATATAACGGAGGTCCACGCAGTCATGCCAGTGGCCACATGACCTTGGAGGTGTCTACGGAAAACATCAGCTCTTTGGCTTAGAAATGGCGATGGGCACCAGAGTCAGACACGGCTGGACTTCATGTCAGGGAAAACCTTGGCCTAGGTCCTTTCCACACTGTCTCTGTATCCCAAGATCTGATTACCAGGTTATCTGCTTTGAACTGGATTATATGTGTGCCGTTGCGCCTGGGGGCTATAACTCTTAGTGAAAGAGGCATGGATGTGGCATCAATCCCTAGGGGATTGCTTCTTACGCTCCTATAGGAAACTAGAACTTCCAAAGACCAAAACACAACAGATAACTCGAAATGGTATTTATTGTTCACAATGAGTTATCTTTCTCAGGCATAAGCTTGATGTTTCAACAGGGATAAATCTCTGAAGTCCAAGGAGTTTGCAGCTGAGAAGCATTTCCTGTTTACTCTTTCCTCAATGGCTGTGAATATCGGAATAAACACAACCCCAGTCCAAAGGCCTATGTTGAAGGGACAAGACCTTCCTCTGGTGCCAAAAGAACCGGTTTGAAGGCTCTTGGGTCTCCTCAATGTTGTCCAGGACAATAAGCATGAGTCCCAAGGGTAAAAAACCTTAGAATTGGTGCTGAGAGGTAATTTAAGCAGGGGCTTTTAGAGCCAAGTCTCTTACTCACGTCCATCTGGTAGAAAATCTGATGGTGGAATGAAAGAGGGAAGCACTCCCCTCCTCCAGGAAGAGGTGGAGCCAAATAATTGAGCTTGAGAAAGCAATTCAACTGGTGCAAACAACACTGATTGACAGCTATAAATAACCAATCAATCCAACTATACATAAGCAGGGTAAAAAGGCAGGATTAAGCATGAGACAACAGTTTAAATCTTTTGTCGAAGGCTTTCATGGCTGGAATCACTCAGTTCTTGTGGGGTTTTTTTTCGGGCTATATGGCCATGTTCTAGAGTCATTTCTCCTGACGTTTCGCCTACATCTATGGCAAGCATCCTCAGAGGTGAGCATCTTCTGAGGATGCTTGCCACAGATGCAGGCGAAACGTCAGGAGAAATGCCTCTAGAACATGGCCATATAGCCCGAAAAAACCCACAAGAACTGAGTTTAAATCTTGCAACTAACAGTTCTACACATAGGTTGCGCCACTCACGCCGTCACAATATGAGTCTCCACTGCCAGATAATCTGGGATAAATAATAATCTGGGATAGGAAGACAGTGTAGAAGGGGCCACAGAAGGGGGTTTAGTACATGACCAGGCGAACAGGAGTCAAGAGTGTGATGCAGCAGCTAAAAAGGCCAATGCCATTCTAGGTCGCATCAGGAAGCGTGTCTAGCGTTCTCTCTTCTGGAATAACACTGCATCTTATGGACCTTCATATGGCAGGAGGGCCCCATGCCTTCTCTATGAGGCTATACTGCCAAATAATCCAGTTCAAAGCCCTTAATCTGGATTTTATTTGGCAATGCAGAAGGGACCCCAGATCCAGAGATGGTGTTATTATTCCCGGTGGAAAGGTCCGACCAAGGGACGATGGAGACACTAGATTCCTATTGATGCCTCCGGCATAGAATTGCATTGGACTTTTCGGCTGCCATATCACACTTTTAACTTGGGGGCTTTCTTCCAGAGATGAGGATACGATGGAGTGATGGATCCACTGAGAACTTCGGGGTTGAGAAGGGCAGGATACAAATACTGCAAATCAATCAATAAATATTAATGACTTTGATGAAGGCTTAGAAGGCAGGATCATCCAGTTTGCAGACGGGACCAAATTGGGAGGGAGAGCCAAGACTCCAGAGGACAGGAGCAGGATTCAAAGGGATCTCCACAGATGAGAGAGATGAATGGCCAAAACTAACAAAATGAAGTTCAACAGGGACAAATGCAAGATACTCCACTTTGACAGGAAAAACGAAATGCAAAGAGACAGAATGTGGGACGATGATGCCTGGCTCGAGAGCACAATTGAAGGGAGATGTTGACTCTTAAGTTGGAATGTGTCCAGAGAAAGAGGGCGACTCAAATGATCAGGGCTCTGGAGAACAAGCCCTATGAGGAGCAGTTTAAAGAGCTGGGCATGTTTAACCTTCAGAAGGGGAAGCCACAGGGAGGAGGGAGCAAGCTCATTTTCTGCTACCCTGGAGAAAGACTAGGACACAATGGAGCCATGGCTTCAAACGACAGGAAAGGAAGGAGATTCCACCTGAACATGAGGAAGAACTTCCAGACTGTGAGAAAGAGCCATTCAGCAGTGGAACTCTCTGCCCCGGAGTGTGGTGGAGGCTCTATGGAGGCTTTTAAATAGAGGCTGGATGGTCATCTGTTGGGGCTGCTTTGAACGCGATTGCCCTGCTTCTTGACAGAATGGGATTAGACTGGATGATGGCCCACCAGGTCTCTTCCAACTCTAGGATTCTAGGGTTCAATTCCACCTGAGAATTAGGGGGTCTCCTCCTTGGGGGTCTCTTTCCCTGGAGGTTTTTGAGCAGAGAGACTGGATGGCCACCTGTTGGGAGGGCTTTGATTGTGTCTTCCAGTTTGGCAGAAGGGGGTTGGATGGATGGATGGATGGCTGGCTCTAAGATTGTAAGAGAATCTTCTCATCCATTGGTTCGGGTCATGGGTTCCGTGCTTATACATGGGTGCAATCCCACCAGAAGCCTCACCTGGTTTGGTTTGAGAGTCAGGAAGGGAACTCAGGTGAGGCCTGCCTCGAAGAGGACTTTGCTAACTGAAGGCATATTCCCAGCATTACCTGTCTTCATACCTTTCCCCCAAATGGTCCCTGGAGAAGGCCTCCCAGGAAGACATTGCTTGGGAAGCGGGGCTGCTGTGCGAGCCCCCCAAAGCCTTGCAAGCCCCCTTTCCCCACTTGGCCCCTTGCCCAGAGAGGGAAGAGGTTGAGGTGAAGGCAGGACGCAGGTGGGAGAGGCTCCTGGCAGGCAGCCAAGGTGAGAGACGCAGAACACCCCCCTCCTCCAATCACACCCTCTCTTCCTTTGCTTCCCATCCTGGGGGCCTCCAGGTGCTTCCAAAACGAGGACCCCCCCCCTCCAAGCCACGTCAGCCCCACAAAATGAGGAGGAGGAGGAGGAGGGGCCAGGTTGCAAACCCACAGGGTGAGCTGGGGTCTGGCTTATGATCCAGGCCCAATTTTAACTAGGGGTATTATGTGGTTTCTAGGCTATATGGCCAATGTGGCTGGCATCCTCTGAAGACCTGATGGTGGTCAAGCAGGTGGAGCCTATCATATACCTGTGGACCAGGCTGTGGCACACCTAGCTGATAGCCAGCTGCATTAAATCACTAGTCATGAGTTTGAAGCCAGACTGAGCTTCCAGCCATTAGTCTAGCTTGCTGTCGACCCATGCAGCCCGAAAGACAGTTGCATCTGTCAAGTAGGAAATTCAGGTGCCCCTTTATGCGAGGAGGCTAATTTAACTAATTTACAATGCCATAAAACCTTCCAGCAGCGTGCAGAAGAATAAGGAAGTACTCCATCAAGGACTTGGTGCACAAGTTGCATCTGTCACGTAGGAAATTTGGGTACTGCTTTATGTAGGGAGGCTAATTTAACTAATTTACAATGCCATAAAACTTTCCAGCAGTGTGCAGAAGAATAAGGAAGTACTCCATCAAGGACTCGGTGCACAAGTTGCATCTGTCACGTAGGAAATTTGGGTACTGCTTTCTGCGGGGAAGCTAATTTAACTAATTTACAATGCCATAAAACCTTCCAGCAGTGTGCAGAAGAATGAGGAAGTATTCCATCAAGGACTTGGTACACAAGTTGCATCTGTCACGTAGGAAATTTGGGTACCGCTTTATGTGAGGAGGCTAATTTAACCAATTTACGATGCCATAAAAACTTCCAGCAGTGTGCAGAAGAATAAGGAAGTACTCCATCAAGGACTTGGTACACAAGTTGCATCTGTCAGGTAGGAAATGTGGGTACCGCTTTATGCGGGGAAGCTAATTTAACTAATTTACGATGCCTGGGTCAGAGTGAGCTTCCAGTCATTAGTCTAGCTTGCTGTCGACCCATTGCAGCCCGAAAGACAGATGCATCTGTCAAGTAGGAAATTCAGGTGCCCCTTTGTGCGAGGAGGCTAATCCTTGGCTCACCTGGGATGCTCCCGCAACGTCCCAGGGAAGCCGAAACTGCGATCCTTTGAACCGCGGATATGGAAACCCACCGATTCCCCGTATCCGCGGGTCAACTGATCGACTCCAAACCGGTGCGATCCTTTAATCTGGGCCAATTCTAAGACTAACCACTATCTTAATTTCTGCTGAATTGACCCCTGTGATTTAGCTAATTTACGATGCTATAAACCTTCTAGCAGTGTGCAGAAGAATAAGGAAGTACTCCAAGGACTTGGTACACAAGTTGCATCTGTCACGTAGGAAATTTGGGTACCGCTTTATGCGGGGAGGCTAATTTAACTAATTTACGATGCCATAAAACCTTCCAGCAGCGTGCAGAAGAATAAGGAAGTACTCTATCAAGGACTTGGTACACAAGTTGCATCTGTCACATAGGAAATTTGGGTACCGCTTTATGGGGGGAAGCTAATTTAACTAATTTACGATGCCATAAAACCTTCCAGCAGCGTGCAGAAGAATGAGGAAGTACTCCATCAAAGGATCCAGTGTCACAAATGGACAGTGAAGCAGCAGCTCCCCCTGTGGCCGGAATCGAGCATACTCTCATGAAGCCGGAAAAGCTGGAATGTTAAATTGCCTCTGTGCCTGTCTATATATGTTGTATGTCTACATGGCATTGAATGTTTGCCATGTTTATGTGCATTGTAATCTGCCCTGAGTCCCCTGCGGGGTGAGAAGGGCGGAATATAAATACCAGTCATCTTAATCCTATCATTCACTCATTTCTTTGATTGTTTCCCGACTGGCCCAATTCCTGCTTCCTCATTGGCTGAGCGGCCAAAGCGGGGCTGGCGCTCTGATTGGACAGAACGCAGCCTCTCCTGGCTGCTCCTCCTGGCCAGCTGATATTCCAACCAATCAGTGAGGAGCTGGCTCAGGGGACGGGTGCGGGAAGTTTGTATTCCTATAAATATTGTATTTCTCTGCCCAGTGGGTTATGTCGGCTCCTGGGCAGATAACTGTGGTCGTCATCTGTTCCAGCTGGAATTAAATACATTTCTTGGTGGCTTTCCTTCAACTTGGTGAGACTTTATTTTGGGAAAATTAGGGGGAAATCTTCCTTGGTGCTTGCTGTCTTGCCAGGTGTCCTGGATCCTCCTTTTGGGTCTCTATCTGGACATCTTCTCAAGTCCTGGTTTTTTTGGCCTCTGACTAATGTGCGTGGTTTGGTGCTGTCTGGAAGTGCCCTAGGACACAATGGAGACATGGGTTCAAATGGCAAGGAAAGGGATTCCACGTGAGCACGAGGAAGAATGTTCTGATGGTAATAAAAGGTAGTCCCCTGACATTAAGTCCAGTCATGCCTGACTCTGGGGTGTGGTGCTCATCTCCATTTCTAAGCCGAAGAGCCAGTGTTGTCCGTAGACACCTCCAAGGTCATGTGGCCAGCATGACTGCATGGAGCGCCGTTACCTTCCCGCCGGAGCGGTACCTATTGATCTAGTCACATTTGCATGTTTTCGAACTGCTACGTTGGCAGAAGCTAGGGCTGACAGCGGAAGCTCACACCGCTCCCCGGAATCGAACCTGCGGCCTTTCGATCAACAAGCTCAGCGCTCAGCTCAGCGCTTTAACCCACTGCGCCACCGGGGGCTCCTCTGATGGTAATAATAATAATAATAATAATAATAATAATAATAATACTAATCCTTTATTTGTACCCCGCTACCAATTCCTGAAGGACTCGGTGCGGCTTACAAGAGGCCGAGCCCAAATACATCAGTAAAACAACAACAATACAACAATAAATAAACTCATAAACAAGCGGTAAACATCAACAATAACACCATAACGCATTAAAAGAACCTATGGCAGGGCCAAGTGTAATAATTATAATTGTTAAAAAATGCTGGGCATGACCAGGTGGAATAGGATAGGTATTTTGAAGATAGGTGGGGTGTGCAGACAATCCTAGATCTCTAATAAAGTGCATTCGGGACAAATTGCTTGGAGTTCCCTTATTCTGGGAAGGCACACTGGAACAACCATGTTTTCAAGCTCCTCCAAAAGACTGCTGTGTTGGTGCATGCCAGATGTCCTTGGAGAGTGAGTTCCAGAGTTGAGGGGCCACCACCAAGAAGGCCCTGTCCCTCGTCCCCACCAATCGCGCTTGCGATGCAGGTGGGATCGCGAGCAGGGCCTCTCCAGAAGATCTAAGAGATCGTGTGGGTTCGTATACAAAAATGCAGTCATGCAGGTAGGTGGGTCCCAAACCGTTTAGGGCTTTGTAGGTAAGCACCTGCACCTTGAATTGGGACCGGAAAATGAATGGCAGCCAACGGAGCTCCTTAAACGAGAGGGTTGACCTCTCCTTGTAAGGAGCACCAGTTAACATCCTGGCCACCGGGCTGTTTCCAAGGGCAGCCCCATGTAGAGTGAATTACAATAGTCCAATCTAGTAGGCCTGGGTAACAACGCAAAAATTTGTTTCTAAAATCGATTTGTAATTGGGGTTTTTTTTTTTGTTTCGATATTTAAAATAATTACAAAACTTTCCCAAAAAAAAGTTTCGGTATTTACGAAATTTCGTAAATATTTACAAAACATTTTGTAAAGATGGCGCCCTTTTTTTTTCCAATATTTTTTAAATATTTTTTAAATTTAATTATTAATTTAGTAGAATAGGGATTAATTATTATTAATTATTATTAAGGAGGGAAGGCAGGCACTCACTCTGGCGGGCCCTCTCGCTCGCCGCTCGCTCGCCCCTCTCGCTCCAGCAGACAAGAGTTCTTCCTCCCACCCTGAACATTATTCCACAGATATATCAACCCCACTTGCCTAGTTTCCAACAGACCTCACAACCTCTGAGGATGCCTGCCATAGATGTGGGTGAAATGTCAGGAGAGAGTGCTTCCGCCCCTCTCGCTCGCCGCTCGCTCGCCCCTCTCGCTCGCCGCTCGCTCTCCCCTCTTGCTCGCCGCTCGCTATTATTATTAATAGGCAATGCTAAGCAAGCTGGCCAATTGCAACATTCAGGCAGGAAGCAGCCAGACCATGAAGCTGCAAGGCCATTCGATGCTCATCAAGCTGGCCAGCTGCAACATTCACGCTTGCCTCCAGCAGACAAGAGTTCTTCCTCCCACCCTGAACATTATTCCACAGATATATCAACCCCACTTGCCTAGTTTCCAACAGACCTCACAACCTCTGAGGATGCCTGCCATAGATGTGGGTGAAATGTCAGGAGAGAGTGCTTCCGCCCCTCTCGCTCGCCGCTCGCTTGCCCCTCTCAGCAAGCATCGGCAGGCGGCCATCTTACGTATTTCCGAAATGGACGGAAATACAAAATTTTTTGGCGCCTGCCGTTTCGATATTTAAAAACACTTCCAGGTTAAAAAAAAAGTTTTGTAATCGTTTCGTAAATCAAAAATTAACAAATTTTTTAACGAATTACGAATTAACGAAACGAATTGACCAGCCCTACAATCTAGCAGTGGTTAGAGCTGCTTAGCTGTGGAATCTGATTCTATCTGCTACTATCTGTTGCCCAGGGGAGCTGGGGGGACACTTGGGTCATGTCTTCCTCTGTAAGGTAGAACAGGGTTGGACTAGGTGGCCCTTGGGATCTCTTCCAACACCATGGTTCTACGAAGAGCTGGTTCTCCCGGGTGTTGACGGGGGTCCCTGCCTCGCCGAATGGGGTGGGCTGGATGGCCCTTTGGGGTCGCTTCTGAGCCTAGGCTTCCGTTACCTTTTTTGGAAGGGAAAAGCGGCAGGTCTTGCTGGGTGAGGGCAAGGCAGGTAGAGCGAGGCCTTGGCCTCAGGTGCCCCAGCCAGGCTCCCTCCCCGGCCCTTTGAACCTCCCTCTTCCACCCGCCATGCCCCCCCCCCTTGAAATCCTGAGGAAACACCCACCCCTTGCTTGGCTTGGCTTTGCACGCACGCACCGTGCCAGACCCGTCTCTCCAGGAATTCAAAGCAAAGGCAGGCGGGGAGAAGAAAGGAGGAAGGAGGAGAAGAAAGAGAAGAAGAAAGGGGCGCCCTCCCTCCTTCTCTCCCTCCTTTCTTTCCTTCCTCCGCCTGAGGTCTTGGAAAGCAGCTGCTCGTTCCTGGGAGGAGATCAGTCTCCCCCAGACACGTTGCACTACAGATCCCAGGCAGGTGAAGCCGGGAAGGAGGTCACCTGAGGGGAGCCCAACGCACCTGGCTTGCTCCCTGGCCTTTTCCCTTCCCTCAGCCCCCCCCTCCCCTCCCCAAATCCCAGCCCAGGAAAGTGGCAATCCACACATACACAGAGAGACAGAGAGGTTCACAAAAGATCTCGTCTTTATAAAACATAAATAACAATATTCCAGGTGTAGAAAGGGGAGGGGGCACAGGAAGGAAGACAAGCCCCCCCCCCCTCTGCCCACACAGCCCAGTGGCACTTGCAAAAATAAATAGAGGAGGGCTTTCTGCAATGCCATGTGCACCCTCCAAACACTCTTGCAGGACAACCGCTGACCAACCCGCTGACTGGTGCTTCTAGTAAGACCGGAGAAGCATGTGAGGGGACTCAAAGGTGATTGACCCCCAAAACTCTTGCAGGCCAACTGCTGACCCATCCGCTGCTTTGGACTTCCATTTCGTAGAATCCCTGATGCCCGTTGGCAACGCTGGTGTTTTTGGAAGACCGGAGAAGCGTGTGAGGGGACTCAAAGGTGATTGACCCCCAAAATTTGCAAATAGCCCCATGTTTTCAGCTGAGTGGTCAAGAAAATCAAAGCTGGTGGCTGACCCCCCAAACACTCTTGCAGGCCAACCACTGACCCACCCGCTGCTTTGGACTTCCATCTCGCAGGATCTCTGACCAGAGAAGCATGTGAGGGGACTCAAAGGTGATTGACCCCCAAAATTTGCAAATAGCCCTATGTTTTCAGTTGAGTGGTCAAGAAAATCAAGGCCGGCAGCTGACCCCACAAACACTCTTGCAGGCTAACCGCTGACCCACCCGCTGCTTTGCATTTCCATCTCGCAGATTCCCTGATGCCCGTTGGCAACGCTGGTGTTTTTGGAAGACTGGAGAAGCATGTGAGGGGAATCAAAGGTGATTGACCCCCTGAAATTAGCAAGTAGTCCCATGTTTTCAGCTGAGTGGTCAAGAAAATCAAGGCCGGCAGCTGACCCCCCACCCAAACACTCTTGCAGGCCAACCGCTGACCCACCCGCTGCTTTGGACTTCCATCTTGCAGGATCCCTGACCAGAGAAGCATGTGAGCAGAATCAAAGGTGATTGACCCCCAAAATTTGCAAATAGCCCCATGTTTTCAGTTGAGTGGTCAAGAAAATCAAAGCCAGTGGCTGACCCCCCAAACACTCTTGCAGGCCAACCGCTGACCCACCCGCTGCTTTGGACTTCCATCTCGCAGGATCCCTGATGCCCGTTGGCAACGCTGGCTAGTGTTTTTGGAAGACCGGAGAAGCATGTGAGGGGACTCAAAGGTGATTGACCCCCAAAATTTGCAAATTGCCCTATGTTTTCAGTTGAGTGGTCAAGAAAATCAAGGCCGATGGCTGACCCCCCAAACACTCTTGCAGGCCAACCGCTGACCCATCCGCTGTTTTGGACTTCCATTTCGCAGAATCCCTGATGCCCGTTGGCAACACTGGCCGGTGTCTTTGGAAGACCGGAGAAGCACATGAGGGGAATCAAAGGCGATTGACCCCCAAAATTTGCAAAAAGCCCATGTTTTCAGCTGAGTGGTCAAGAAAATCAAGGCAGCGGCTGACCCCTGGGCTTTGGTGAAACGTCTCCGTTTGGGTGCTTAACAAAACGGCAAAACGGAGTCTGGAAGGCTCCACAAAAGAGAGACATTTGCAGAGCGTTCCCCACTCCTTGCCTCAATTTCTGTTGAGGATAAACCAGGCATGGGCAAACTTTGGGACAGAGAGTTTCATCTATGCTGACGATCATGCCATCACCGCCAGAGGTGGCCCTAGGTAATTTTCAACAGTAAGCAAACAGTATTTTGGCGCCCCCCTCAACCAATCATTGATATGTATTTTCTGTTCGTCGTGGGAGTTCTGTGTGCCATATTTGGTTCAATTCCATCCTTGGTGGAGTTCAGAATGCTCTTTGATTGTAGGTGAACTATACATCCCAGTAACTACACTTGCCGCACTTGCTCCCTTGCCTGGCCCGCTTTGGGTCTGGAGGTGTGCCTGAAGACCCCGGCGTGTGCAGCAAAAGTCACCTCTTCTCCTGACTTTCTCCTCAGCCATTGGGACCAAGAGAGAGAGAGAGAGGTGGAAATGCCCACCTTTCCTGAAGGTAGGCACAAAAACAAAGGAGGGAGCGGAGGTGGGAGATACTTCCAGCCGGAGGGGCTCTCTCTCTCTCTCTCTCTCTCTCTCTTGGTCCCAATGGCTGTAGAGAAAGTCAGGAGAAGAGGTGGCTTTTGGTGTACACACCGGGGTCTTCAAATATGCCTCCAGACCCAAAGTGTTCTGCGACCGCTTACTTCACATAATGGACGAGCCGCCCCTGCACCCAAGTCACCTCTTCTCCTGCCTTTCTCCTCAGCCATTGGGACCAAGAGAGAGAGAGAGAGAGAGAGGTGGAGATGCCCACCTTTCCTGAAGGTAGGCGCAAAAACAAAGGAGGGAGCGGAGGTGGGAGATACCTCCAGCCGGAGGGGCTCTCTCTCTCTCTCTCTCTCTCTCTCTCTCTCTCTTGGTCCCAATGGCTGTAGAGAAAGTCAGGAGAAGAGGTGGCTTTTGGTGCACACACTGGGGTCTTCAGATATGCCTCCGGACCCAAAGTGTTCTGCGACCGCTTACTTCACATAATGGATGAGCCGCCCCTGCACCCAAGTCACCTCTTCTCCTGCCTTTCTCCTCAGCCATTGGGACCAAGAGAGAGAGAGAGAGAGAGAAAGAGGTGGAGATGCCCACCTTTCCTGAAGGTAGGCGCAAAAACAAAGGAGGGAGCGGCGGTGGGAGATACCTCCAGCCGGAGGGGCTCTCTCTCTCTCTCTCTCTCTCTCTCTCTCTTGGTCCCAATGGCTGAAGAGAAAATCAGGAGAAGAGGTGGCTTTTGGTGCACACACTGGGGTCTTCAGATATGCCTCCGGACCCAAAGTGTTCTGCGACCGCTTACTTCACATAATGGACGAGCCGCCCCTGCACCCAAGTCACCTCTTCTCCTGCCTTTCTCCTCAGCCATTGGGACCAAGAGAGAGAGAGAGAGAGAGAGAGAGAGAGGTGGAAATGCCCACCTTTCCTGAAGGTAGGCGCAAAAACAAAGGAGGGAGCGGAGGTGGGAGATACCTCCAGCCGGAGGGGCTCTCTCTCTCTCTCTCTCTCTCTCTCGGTCCCAATGGCTGAAGAGAAAGTCAGGAGAAGAGGCGACTTTTGGTGCGCACGCTGGGGTCTTCAGACACGCCTCCGGACCCAAAGCGGGCCAGGCGTGGCAGCTCCGCCCCTTGGCCCACCCACGGATTGGGGAGAGGAGAGGGCTGTTGTGAGCTGAGGGGGCGCTCGTCCTCAAGTGGCGGTCGAGGGGCATTTACAGAGGTGCCTCTGCACCCCTGGCAAAAAAAAAAGTGTTCTGCGACCGCTTACTTCGCGTAATGGACGAGCCGCCCCTGATCACCGCTCAAGCAAGGAGCTTTGACATGGTTGAACAGAAGCTCTCAAAGTTTTTTGGATTACAACTTGGACAATTCCTAACAGCCCCAGCCCCCTTCCTTCTTCCCCTCAGCCGCTTAAACAGAAAAGGAAAGGGAAAAAGGCTCGAGGCTGTTAGGAATAGTGGGAGTTGAAGTCCAAAACACCTGGAGGGAGGGCCAAAGTTGACCCATGCCTGGGTAAACAGTCAGGAAAGTGGGGTGTTGCATGGTTTCTGGGCTGTATGGCCAATGTGTTGTAGTAGCATTATCTCCTGACGTTTCACCTGCAAACATGACGGGTGAGTGTTACTAGAACACAATGGCCACACAGCCTGGAAACCACACAACAACATCCCACTGAAGCCTTTGAAACAGTCAAGAAAGTGGGGTGTTGCATGGTTTCCGGGCTGTATGGCCAATGTGTTGTAGCAGCATTTTCTCCTGACGTTTCACCTGCAAACATGACGGGTGAGTGTTACTAGAACACAATAGCCACACAGCCCGGAAACCACACAACAACATCCCACTGAAGCCTTTGAAACAGTCAAGAAAGTGGGGTGTTGCATGGTTTCTGGGCTGTAGGGCCAATGTGTTCTGGCAGCATTTTCTCCTGACGTTTCACCTGCAAACATGACGGGTGAGTGTTACTAGAACACAATAGCCACACAGCCCGGAAACCACACAACAACATCCCACTGAAGCCTTTGAAACAGTCAAGAAAGTGGGGTGTTGCATGGTTTCCGGGCTGTATGGCCAATGTGTTGTAGCAGCATTTTCTCCTGACGTTTCACCTGCAAACATGACGGGTGAGTGTTACTAGAACACAATAGCCACACAGCCTGGAAACCACACAACAACATCCCACTGAAGCCTTTGAAACAGTCAAGAAAGTGGGATGTTGCATGGTTTCTGGGCTATATGGCTAATGTGTTGTAGCAGCATTTTCTCCTGACATTTCACCTGCAAACATGACAGGTGAGTGTTACTAGAACACAATGGCCACACAGCCTGGAAACCACCCAACATCCCACTGAAGCCTTTGAAACAGTCAAGAAAGTGGGGTGTTGCATGGTTTCCGGGCTGTATGGCCAATGTGATGTACTGTAGCAGCATTTTCTCCTGACGTTTCACCTGCAAACGTCAAGAGTGAGTGTTACTAGAACACAATAGCCACACAGCCTGGAAACCACCCAACATCCCACTGAAGCCTTTGAAACAGTCAAGAAAGTGGGGTGTTGCATGGTTTCTAGGCTGTAGGGCCAATGTGTTGTAGCAGCATTTTCTCCTGACGTTTCACCTGCAAACATCAGGGGTGAATATTACTAGAACACATTGGCCACACAGCCTGGAAACCATACAACAACATCCCAATGAAGCCTTTGACAATACAGAGTCAGGAGAAAGGCTGAACAATAGTGGAGAGCTGGCTCTTGAGGCCTTCTGTTGTGTTTGTGCAGCAGACTCTCTTTTGGGGATAATTGGGGGATTCCCCCGAACGGCACGGCACCCAGAAGCCGAAGCCGCCCTTCCCGCCCTCCTGCCCACACCTCAGCCGCAGGCCGGACGGGCAGCCATCCCAGGCTCTGCGGTTTGCAGCAGCGAGGAGGCGGCCCCGCCGTTGTGCCCTGCGGCTGCTGCTCGGTGCGGCTCCTGGGCCGCCTTGGCAGCGGCTGAACTTCCCTGTCTTCGGAAGGGAACCTCTTGCGCATCCGGCCCACACAGCTTCCTCCACTCGGAATGAGGCAAGTGGCATGAGATAATGGCAGAGATCGGCCTGAGAATGGCGGAACGCCTGTTTGTGGCTTCCTTCTGCATTTGCATTGAGTTCAGCCGCAGGAATTCTAGGTTCAGCTGGTGCCTGGATGTCCAGCAGCATCTCCTTCCTTCTCGGGAGGTTATTAATCAGATTGCCCACGGCCTCAGCCGGGAGGCCCCTCTGGAGTGGGCAGCCCAGGTGGTCATCTGCCAGGGGGGCTCTGATGGTGCTTCTCCTGCTTGGCAAAAGGGGGTCGGACCAGATGGCTCTTTTGCATTGAGTTCAGCAGCAGGAATTCTAGGTTCAGCTGGTGCCTGGATGTCCAGTGGCATCTCTTTCCTTCTCAGGAGGCTTTTAATCAGGCACTGGATGGTCATCTGCCAAGGGAGCTCTGATGGTGCTTCTCCTGCCTGGCAAAAGGGGGTTGGACCAGATGGCTCTTTTGCATCGAGTTCAGCTGCAGGAATTCTAGGTTCAGCTTGTGCCTTGATGTCCAGCGGCATCTCCTTCCTTCTCGGGAGGTTATTAATCAGGCACTGGATGGATGGTCATCTGTCAGGGGGGCTCTGGTGGTGCTTCTCATGCCTGGCAAAAGGGGGTTGGACCAGATGGCTCTTTTGCATTGAGTTGAGCAGCAGGAATTCTAGGTTCAGCTGGTGCCTGGATGTCCAGTGGCATCTCTTTCCTTCTCAGGAGGCTTTTAATCAGGCACTGGATGGTCATCTGCCAAGGGAGCTCTGATGGTGCTTCTCCTGCCTGGCAAAAGGGGGTTGGACCAGATGGCTCTTTTGCATCGAGTTCAGCTGCAGGAATTCTAGGTTCAGCTTGTGCCTTGATGTCCAGCGGCATCTCCTTCCTTCTCGGGAGGCTTTTAATCAAGCACTGGATGGATGGTCATCTGCCAAGGGGGCTCTGATGGTGCTTCTCATGCCTGGCAAAAGTGGGTTGGACCAGATGGCTTTTTTGCATTGAGTTCAGCAGCAGGAATTCTGGGTTCAGCCGCTGCCTGGATGTCCAGCAGCATCTCCTTCCTTCTCGGGAGGCTTTTAATCAGGCACTGGATGGTCATCTGTCAGAGGGGCTCTGATGGTGCTTCTCCTGCCTGGCAAAAGGGGGTTGGACCAGATGGCTCTTTTGCATCGAGTTCAGCTGCAGGAATTCTAGGTTCAGCTTGTGCCTTGATGTCCAGCGGCATCTCCTTCCTTCTCGGGAGGTTATTAATCAGGCACTGGATGGATGGTCATCTGTCAGGGGGGCTCTGGTGGTGCTTCTCCTGCCTGGCAAAAGTGGGTTGGACCAGATGGCTCTTTTGCATTGAGTTCAGCAGCAGGAATTCTGGGTTCAGCCGCTGCCTGGATGTCCAGCAGCATCTCCTTCCTTCTCGGGAGGCTTTTAATCAGGCACTGGATGGTCATCTGTCAGAGGGGCTCTGATGGTGCTTCTCCTGCCTGGCAAAAGTGGGTTGGACCAGATGGCTTTTTTGCATTGAGTTCAGCAGCAGGAATTCTGGGTTCAGCCGCTGCCTGGATGTCCAGCAGCATCTCCTTCCTTCTCGGGAGGCTTTTAATCAGGCACTGGATGGTCATCTGTCAGAGGGGCTCTGATGGTGCTTCTCCTGCCTGGCAAAAGGGGGTTGGACCAGATGGCTCTTTTGCATCGAGTTCAGCTGCAGGAATTCTAGGTTCAGCTTGTGCCTTGATGTCCAGCGGCATCTCCTTCCTTCTCGGGAGGTTATTAATCAGGCACTGGATGGATGGTCATCTGTCAGGGGGGCTCTGGTGGTGCTTCTCCTGCCTGGCAAAAGTGGGTTGGACCAGATGGCTCTTTTGCATTGAGTTCAGCAGCAGGAATTCTGGGTTCAGCCGCTGCCTGGATGTCCAGCAGCATCTCCTTCCTTCTCGGGAGGCTTTTAATCAGGCACTGGATGGTCATCTGTCAGAGGGGCTCTGATGGTGCTTCTCCTGCCTGGCAAAAGGGGGTTGGACCAGATGACTCTTTTGCATCGAGTTCAGACGCAGGAATTCTAGGTTCAGCTGGTGCCTGGATGTCCAGCAGCATCTCCTTCCTTCTCGGGAGGCTTTTAATCAAGCACTGGATGGATGGTCATCTGCCAAGGGGGCTCTGATGGTGCTTCTCATGCCTGGCAAAAGTGGGTTGGACCAGATGGCTTTTTTGCATCGAGTTCAGCTGCAGGAATTCTAGGTTCAGCTGGTGCCTGGATGTCCAGTGGCATCTCCTTCCTTCTCGGGAGGCTTTTAATCAGGCACTGGATGGATGGTCATCTGCCAATACGGTGGAGAAGCTGCAAAAGCCAACTTTGGTCTTGCAAGGGAGCCCTTGCTCTTGAGGTTTGGGCTCCTTATGCCACTGAAGCCTTGGCTCCTCTCTCTCTGAGTTTGCACCAGGCTCAGCCGTGGCACGCCGCCCTCTTTCCCCCCCCAAAGAACCTTCACCCATCTTCTGCTGACCCCCAAAATCAAGTAAAGCGTGTCCTGAGAAGCTCCTTCCAGGGATACCATGATGATAGGGGTGGAGGTGGTGCAGGAGCTGCAGGAACGTGTCCACTTGGAGACCGGTGCAGCCTTGGCTCCTCTCTCTCTGAGTTTGCACCAGACTCAGCCGTGGCACGCCGCCCTCTTTCCCCCCCAAAAGAACCTTCACCCATCTTCTGCTCTCCCCCCAAAATCAAGTAAAGCGTGTCCTGAGAAGCTCCTTCCAGGGATACCATGGTTGGTGGTGGTGCAGGAGCTGCAGGAACGCGTCCACTTGGAGACCAGTTCAGCCTTGGCTCCTCTCTCTCTGAGTTTGCACCAGACTCAGCCGTGGCACGTTGTCCTCTTTCTCCCCCAAAAGAACCTTCACCCATCTTCTGCTGACTCCCCAAAATCAAGTAAAGCATGTCCTGAGAAGCTCCTTCCAGGGTTACAATGGTGGAGGTGGTGCAGGAGCTGCAGGAACGTGTCCCCTTGGAGGCTGTCGTGGCACCCGAGGTCCGTCTCCTTGTGCCTCTGAGGCCTCTCCCCGTATCCGCGGCGCCCACCCTTGCCCCTTGCCCTCGGCTAGCAGTTCTGGAGGCGGTCCAGGAGGCGTGCCATGTCCAGGAGGCACTTGCGCAGCCGGTCCAAGGCCACCAGGGAGGTGGTGTACGGGGAGACGGCCAGCAGCTCCGTCAGGTTGCCCAGCCCCTCGGCCGGCGGGCCCCTCTGGAGCGGGCAGCCCAAGTGGGCGCCCAACAAGCCCAGCAGGCTCCGCAGGTTCTCCACGTCGTTGCCGATCTGGGCCACCGGCGCCTCCCACGGCAGGCTGGAGAGGACCTGGTGGAAGACCCCCAGCGTGGCGTCCATGGCCCCCAGGCTCTCCGACGGAAGCTCCCCCGGAATGAAGTCCAGCCCGTGCACCCTCAGGCTCAGCGGAGGGAACTGCCAACAGAGAGGAAGCAATCCGGGGTCAGGCAGGGGACATCTAGACCAACCCTCTCCCCAATACCCACAGGCCCAGAAGAGGGAACTGCGAACGGAGAGGAGGGAATCAGGGGGTCAAGCAGGACCCAGGGAACCCCAGGGGACATCTAGACCACCACAACAGGTAGAAAGGAAGGGGTCAGGGGTCAGGCAGGGCTGAGGGACCCCCAGGGGACATCTAAACCAACCCTCTCCTCAATATCCACAGGCCCAGAAGAGGGAACTGCGAAAGGAGAGGAGGGAATCCGGGGTCAGGCAGGGCTGAGGGACCCCCAGGGGACATCTAGACCAACCCTCTCCCCAATATCCATAGTCCCAGAAGAGGGAACTGCCAACAGAGAGGAGGGAATCCGGGGTCAGGCAGGGGACATCTAGACCAACCCTCTCCCCAATATCCATAGTCCCAGAAGAGGGAACTGCCAACAGAGAGGACAGAATCAGGGGTCGGGCAGGGGACATCTAGACCAACCTTCTCCCCAATATCCATAGTCCCAGAAGAGGGAACTGTGAACGGAGAGGAGGGAATCAGGGGTTGGGCAGGGCCCAGGAAACCCCAGGAGACATCTGGTCCACCACCACCACCCCTAACCTGGCTGGAATCCACAGGTAGAAAGGATCAGGGGTCAGGCAGGGGTGGGGTACCCCCAGGGGACATCTAGACCAACCCCCTCCCCAATATCCACAGGCCCAGAAGAGGGAACTGCGAATGGAGAGGAGGGAATCAGGGGTCAGGCAGGGCCCAGGAAGCCCCAGGGGACATCTAGTCCACCACCACCACCCCTAACCTGGCTGGAATCCACAGGTAGAAGGAATCAGGGGTCAGACAGGGATGGGGGACCCCCAGGGGCCATCTAGACCAACCCTCTCCCCAATATCCACAGGCCCAGAAGAGGGAACTGCAAATGGAGAGGAGGGAATCAGGGGTCAGGCAGGGCCCAGGGAGCCCCAGGGGACATCTAGTCCACCACCACCACCCTAACCTGTGCTGGAATCCACAGGTAGAAGGAATCAGGGGTCAGACAGGGATGGGGGACCCCCAGGGGCCATCTAGACCTGCCCCCCAATTTAATATGGAATCCATACTCCCAGACGAGTCCAGCCCGTGCACTCTCAGGCTCAGTGAAGGGAACTGCCAACAGGGAGGAGGGAATCAGGGGTTGGGCAGGGTCCAGGGAACCCCAGAGGACATCTAGACCAACCCTCTCCCCAATATCCACAGGCCCAGAAGAGGGAACTGTAAATGGAGAGGAGGGAATCAGGGGTCAGGCAGGGCCCAGGGAACCCCAGGGGACATCTAGACCACCACCACAGGTAGAAAGGAAGGGGTCAGGGGTCTGTCAGGGCTGAGGGACCCACAGGGGACATCTAGACCAACCCTCTCCCCAATATCCATAGTCCCAGAAGAAAGAACTGTGAATGGAGAGGAGGGAATCAGGGGTTGGGCAGGGCTGAGGGAGCCCCAGGGGACATCTAGTCCACCACCACCACCACTCTAACCTGTGCTGTAATCCACAGGTTGAAAGGATCAGGGGTCAGACAGGGGTGCGGGACCCCCAGGGGACATCTAGACCAACCCTCTCCCCAATATCCATAGTCCCAGAAGAGGGAACTGCGAACAGAGAGGAGGGAATCAGGGGTGCAAACAGGACCCAGGGAACCCCAGGGGACATCTAGACCACCACCACAGGTAGAAACGAAGGGATCAGGGGTCAGTCAGGGCTGAGGGACCCCCAGGGGACATCTAGACCAACCCTCTCCTCAATATCCACAGGCCCAGAAGAGGGAACTGCAAATGGAGAGGAGGGAATCAGGGGTCGGGCAGGGCCCAGGGAACCACAGGGGACATCTAGACCACCACCACAGGTAGAAAGGAAGGGGTCAGGGGTCAGGCAGGGCTGAGGGACCCCCAGGGGACATCTAGACCAACCCCCTCCCCAATATCCACAGGCCCAGAAGAGGGAACTGCGAAAGGAGAGGAGGGAATCCGGGGGTCAAGCAGGACCCAGGGAACCCCAGGGGACATCTAGTCCACCACCACCACCCCTAACCTGGCTGGAATCCACAGGTAGAAGGGATCAGGGGTCAGGCAGGGGTGGGGGACCCACAGGGGACATCTAGACCAACCCTCTCCCCAATATCTACAGGCCCAGAAGAAGGAACTGTGAATGGAGAGGAGGGAATCAAGCAGGGCTGAGGGACCCCCCCAGGGGCCATCTAGACCGACCCCCCAAATCTGAGGTGGAATCCACAGGCAGAGAGAAGAGAATCAGAGGGTCAGGCAGGGCTGAGGGACCCCCCAGGAGCCATCTAGACCGACCCTCCAAATCTGAGGTGGAATCCACAGGCGGAGAGAAGAGAATCAGAGGGTCAGGCAGGGCTGAGGGACCCCCCAGGGGCCATTTAGACCGACCCCCCAAATCTGAGCTGGAATCCACAGGCGGAGAGAAGAGAATCAGAGGGTCAGGCAGGGCTGAGGGACCCCAGGGGCCATCTAGACTAGCTCCCCAAATCCACATGCCAAGAAAAAGGAACCACAAGCAGAGAGGAGGGAATCAGAAGGTCATGAAGGGCCAAGGGACCCCAGGGCCATCTAGACTAACCCCCCAAATCCACATGCCCAGAAGAAGGAATTGCAAGCAGAGAGGAAGGAATCAGCAGATGGACCCCCAGAAGCCGAAGACCCCCGAAGCTCCCCGGGAATGAAGTCCAGCCCGTGCACCCTCAGGCTCAGTGGAGGGAACTGTGAACAGAGAGGAAGCAATCCGGGGTCAGGCAGGATCCAGGGAACCCCAGAGGACATCTAGACCAACCCTCTCCCCAATATCCACAGGCCAAGAAGAGGGAACTGCAAATGGAGAGGAGGGAATCAGGGGTTGGGCAGGACCCAGGGAACCCCAGGGGACATCTAGACCACCACCACCCTTAATTTGTGCTGGAATCCACAGGTAAAAAGGAGGGGATCAGGGGTCAGGCAGGGGTGGGGGACCCCCAGGGGACACCTAGACCCCCCCCCCTCAATATGAGCATCTCCCCCAGGGCCAGAGATGAGCACTGCCTCCAGATGCCAGAAATGAAAGGAGAAGCCTTTGCCCTTGTCTGCGTATTCATGTCTCATTGTATGCCATTGTGATCAAGGCATTGGATATTGGCCTGTGTCTGTTTATATACTGTGGTCCACTCTGAGTCCCCTCTGAGTATTATTATTATTACATTGACCGTGCAGCCCACAAGCCACACCACACCCCAGTAATTCTGGCCGTGAAAGCCTTCAGCAATACCTTCTCCCAACAGGTGAATGAAGAGTGCTCACCTGGGGGAGAGACAGGAGCGGGAATGCAGCCCAAAGCAGGTAAAGAGGCCACATAGGAATACCTGGCTAATCTAAATGGACTCAAGTCTTCAGGTCTTTATGAGAGGGAAAACCCCAGAAGCAGCACCCACCACTGGACCCTTGACCCTTGACCCAAGAGGCTGGCATGTTGAGGGATAGACGGAGGGAGGGGGGGACCCACCTGGTGCTCCTGGATCCGAGCCACGATGGTCTTGGTGAGGCTTTTGGTGTCGGCGATGACCTTGTCGATCTTCACCGGCCGGCTGTAGAGGAGGGGCAGCCAGGCCCACAGGAACCCACACAAGGAGACACTGGGGTAGCGCATGGTCGACTCTGTGGGAAACAGAAACCTTCTTCAAGCCTCCACGAGTGATTTGTTATGCATATAATTCAGATTGCTTGCTGTATTATTTATGTGTGTATTGGTATGCAGTTTTCCTTAACTCTATGTTGTGGGAGGGGCTGCAGACCACACGATCAGATCTGGGATTGTTCAGACTCAGACTCCATTTTTTAGAAGTCAGTGTTTGCATCACAAACAGTACGCTATGGTTTAGAAGTCAATAGGAACAGAATTGGACAGCAATGGCTCCCAAAGTGATCCATTTAAGGTGGAATCAGATGTCAAACAGGGATGTGTTATTATTGCCCCAACTTTATTCTCCATCTTCATCGCTATGATACTTCACCTTGTTGATGGGAAGCTTCCCACCGAAGTGGAAATAATCTATCGGACAGATGGCAAGCTATTCAACCTCAGCAGACTGAAAGCCAAAACCAAGGTTACAACAACAGCTGTTATAGAACTCCAGTATGCTGATGACAACGTCGTCTGTGCACATTCAGAAGAAGATCTACAAGCCACTCTAAACACCTTCGCAGAAGCATACGAGAAGCTCGGCTTGTCATTGAACATTGAAAAAACCAAGGTGCTGTTCCAACAGTCGCCAGCCAATCCCTCTCCAATGCCAGAGCTACAGCTTAATGGTGTAACATTAGAAAATGTTGACCATTTCCGCTCCCTTGGCAGCCACTTCTCCACAAAAGTAACATTGACACCGAAATACAACACTGCCTGAGCTCTGCGAGTGCAGCATTTTTCTGAATGAAGCAGAAAGTGTTTGAGGACCGGGACAACTGTAGGGAGACCTAGGGGCTTGTTGATAAAGCCATTGTCCCCCCAATCCTGCTATACGCATGCGAGACGTGGAATGCCTACAGACGCCAACATTGACACTAAAATACAACACCATCTGAGCCCTGCAAGTGCAGGATTTTCCTGAATGAAGCAGAGAGTGTTTGAGGAAATCCATAGGGAGATGAAGAGGATTGTTTATAAAGCCATTGTACTCCCAAACCTGCTCTACGCCTGCGAGATGTGGACTGCCTACAGACGTCAACATTGACACTGAAATACAACACCGCCTGAGCTCTGCGAGTACAGCATTTTTCCGAATGAAGCAGAGAGTGTTTGAGGACCGGGACATCCGTAGGGACACCAAGGTGCTTGTCTATAAAGATATTGTCCTCCCAACCCTGCTATATGCCTGTGAGACATGGACTGTCTACAGACGTCAGATGCAACTCCTGGAACAATTCCATCAGCGCTGCCTCTGGAAAATCCTGCAAATCTCTTGGGAAGACAGGCGGACAAACGTCAGCGTGCTGGAAGAAGCAGCAAAGACCACCAGCATTGAAGCAATGCTCCTCCGCCATCAACTCCGCTGGACTGGCCACGTTGTCCGAATGCCTGACCACCGTCTCCCAAAGCAGTTGCTCTACTCTGAACTCAAGAACGGAAAACGGAATGTTGGTGGGCAGGAAAAGAGATTCAAAGATGGGCTGAAAGCCAACCTTAAAAACTCTGGCATAGACACTGAAAACTGGGAAGCCCTGGCCCTTGAGTGCTCCAGCTGGAGGTCAGCTGTGACCAGCAGTGCTGCAGAATTTGAAGAGGCACGAATGGAGGGCGAAAGGGAGAAGCGTGCCAAGAGGAAGGCGCGTCAAGCCAACCCTGACCGAGACCGCCTCCCACCTGGAAACCAATGCCCTCACTGCGGGATAACATGCAGGTCACGAATAGGGCTCCACAGTCCCCTACGGAGCCACCCCCAGGACACTGATCCTGGAAGACTATCCTACTTGGACAACAAGGGATCATCTAAGTAAGGAAGGAAGGAAGGAAGGAAGGTCTCAGCATGAGAAGGCCTCAGTGTGCCTCAGTGTGAGAGAAGTGTCGGTCTGAGGGAGCCCTCAGTGGGAGAAGGCCTCAGTGTGAGGAAGGCCTTAGTGTTAGTAGGCCTTAGTATGAGAAGGCTTCGGTGTTAGTTCACCTCAGTGTGAGAGTGGTGTCGGTCTGAGAGAGCCCTCAGTGTGAGGCAGACCTCAGTGTGAAGTAGGCCTCAGTATGAGAAGGCCTCAGTGTTAGTTCGCCTCAGTGTGAGAGAGGTGTCGGTCTGAGAGAGCCTTCAGTGTGAGGTAGACCTCAGTGTGAAGTAGGCCTCAGTATGAGAAGGCCTCAGTGTTAGTTCGCCTCAGTGTGAGAGAGGTGTCGGTCTGAGAGAGCCCTCAGTGTGAGGCAGACCTCAGTGTGAAGTAGGCCTCAGTATGAGAAGGCCTCAGTGTTAGTTCGCCTCAGTGTGAGAGAGGTGTCGGTCTGAGAGAGCCTTCAGTGTGAGGTAGACCTCAGTGTGAAGTAGGCCTCAGTATGAGAAGGCCTCAGTGTTAGTTCGCCTCAGTGTGAGAGAGGTGTCGGTCTGAGAGAGCCTTCAGTGTGAGGCAGGCCTCAGTGTGAAATAGGTCTCAGTATGAGAAGGCCTCAGTGTTAGTTCGCCTCAGTGTGAGAGAGGTGTTGGTCTGAGAGAGCCTTCAGTGTGAGGCAGACCTCAGTGTGAAGTAGGCCTCAGTATGTGAAGGCCTCAGTGTTAGTTCGCCTCAGTGTGAGAGAGGTGTCGGTCTGAGAGAGCCTTCAGTGTGAGGCAGACCTCAGTGTGAAGTAGGCCTCAGAATGAGAAGGCCTCAGTGTCAGTTCACCTCACTGTGAGAGAGGTGTCGGTCTGAGAGAGCCTTCAGTGTGAGGCAGGCCTCAGTGTGAAGTAGGCCTCAAAATGAGAAGGCCTCAGTGTTAGTTTGCTTCAGTGTGAGAGAGGTGTCGGTCTGAGAGAGCCTTCAATGTGAGGCAGGCCTCAGTGTGAAGTAGGCCTCAGTATGAGAAGGCCTCAGTGTTAGTTCGCCTCAGTGTGAGAGAGGTGCCGGTCTGAGAGAGCCTTCAGTGTGAGGCAGACTTCAGTGTGAAATAGGCCTCAGTATGAGGCCTCAGTGTGAGAGAAGTATCGGTCTGAGAGAGCCCTCAGTGTGAGGAAGGCCTCAGTATGAGAAAGCCTCATTGTGAAAAAGGAAGGGGCCTGAAGCTACTAGGAATTGTGGAAATTGAAGTCCAAAACACCCAGAGGGCCCAAGTTTGCCCATGCCCTTTTGGAGTGCATTTCCTTAACATTGCTTTCTCCTTCAGGTGTGAAAGAAGCAGCGCTGGGAAGAAGGCTTAAGCAACTGAGGGGGAAAAGGAAGGGGCCTGAGGCTGTTAGGAATGGTGGGAGTTGGAGTCCAAGACCCCTGGAGAGAAGGCTAAAGTTGGCCCATGCCTGGTGCAGATGGTACTATATAACCACCCTCCGACTTCTAATGACATTCACCCAAATTCATAAGTTCCGCCGTTGAGATCTGGCCCATCTTTTGTTGTGAATGAGTCATAAACAAGTCCTAAACTTCCTTGAAGTGTGTCAAGGATTTCTCTGAAGAGGAATACCTTCTGTCCAGTCTTCTCAGTCCAGCTTGACCCTCTCCGGCTCTTGGGCAACCTCTCCAGAGAATGCTTCTCCTCCTCCTCCTCCTGGGGTTTCCCCGGCCTCTGGATCCAGCCCTCAACCCGCTCCTTGCAACCAACCCGGGTTTGCAAAACAACACAGCCAGGGCCTTGGGAGGATTCCCTGCCTGTCTCGGCTATCCAGTCCTTCCAGTATACCTGGCACACCTGTCCATCCAGCTCCTGAGCATAGGCAGAGTCCTGAGGGCAGGCAAGATTCTCCTGCTCTCAACAGCTGGCCAAATGTTGCCCAAATGAGAGGCGGCCTGTTGAGCTGCTTCGTGAGCCAGGAGTGTGACGTGGCAGCTCAGGAAGCCAATGCAATCCTAGAATGCGTAAAGAAGAGGCCAAGATCCAAGGAAGTCCAAGTCCCACTCGTTGCTGCTTTGGCTTCCTCACCTTCAATAATAACCCTGTGTCCAGTTCTGGGCAAAACTATAAAGAGATGGGCATGTTTAGCTGCAGAGAAGAAGGTTGAGAGGTTGGGAAAGGCTGTCAGAAGGAAGGAAGAAGGAGAAGAATATGTTTTCTGCTCCCCTGAAAATCAGGACTTGGAGCAATAGCTTCCGATGACAGGAAAGAAGATTTCACCTGGACATTAGGAAGAACTTCCTGACCACAAGGAGAGCTGTTCATCAGTGGAACTCTCTGCCTCGGAGTCTGATGGAAGCTCCTTCCTCAGAATATTCCTGCTTCTTGGCAAAAGGGGGTTGGACTGGGTGGCCCATGAGGTCTCTTCCAACTCTATGATTTCACCTGGACATTAAGAAGAACTTCCTGACCATAAGGAGAGCTGTTCATCAGTGGAACTCTCTGCCTCGGAGTCTGATGGAAGCTCCTTCCTCAGAATATTCCTGCTTCTTGTCAGAATGGGGTTGGACTGGATGGCCCATGAGGTCTCTTCCAACTCTATCATTCTATGATTCTAGAAGCTTTTGAGCAAAGACTAGATGGCCATCTGTCGAGGAGGCTTTGATGGTGCTTCTCCTGCATGGCAGAAAGGGGGTGGACTAAATGGCCCATGTGGTCTCTTTCTACTCTATTATTATATGATTTTCATTCAAGAAGGAGAATATGGACAAGAAGAAAGGTGTCCAGAAGAGGGCAACCAAAGCATCCCAAGTCCTAAAATCATAGAATCCTAGAATCCAAGAGTTGGAAGAGACCTCCTGGGCCATCATCCAGTCCAACCCCATTCTCCCAAGAAGCAGGAATATTGCATTCAAAGCACCCCTGACAGATGGCCATCCAGCCTCTGTTTCAAAGCTTCCAAAGAAGGAGCCTCCACCACATAGTTTCCAGTCCTGGAAACTATGAATCCCTTCTAGGAGTTGCATAAGGAGCTGGGGATGTTTAGCTTGGAAAAGAGTGAAGGGGACCAGAGAGCTGTGTTTAAATGTTTGAAAAGTCATATTAAGGCGTTCCGGTGGAGTCTCTTCCTTCTCTGGAGGTTTCTAAGCAGAGGCTGGATGGCCATCTGTCGGGAGGGCTTGGGTGGTGCCTCAGTGCCTGGAAGAAGTGGGTGGACTGAATGGGCTTTGGGTCCCTTCCAACTCTAATACTGTATTCTTACCATCATTGTTATTAAGCATTATTATTATTATTATTATTATTATTATTATTATTATTATTAACCTTGTTATCTGCCTGCGAAACATCTGTCAGGGGTGATTTGAATGCAACATTCCTGCTTCTTGGCAGAATGGGGTTGGACTGGATGGCCCAGGAGGTCTCTTTCAACTCTTTGATTCTATGATTCTATGGATGGCTGTCTGTCAGGAGGGCTTGGCTGGTGCCTTCCTGCCTGGACTGGATGGCCTTTGGGAGCCCCAACTGGAGGGGCCGGTGCGGCTTCCCTGGGTGCCTCTTTCCTGCTGGGAATATTCAAATAGGAGACGAAGCCAGCCTGGCAGGAGGAGCCCTACTGCGGCTTCCCAAGGCAGTAGTCCATCCCGGTCCCAGCCGGGGAGCTCCCCTTCCTTCATGTGGAGCCAAACTTCCCGTGTTGGCAACCCGGGTCCTGTCGGATCCTGCCCGGCCTCCCCGAGCGAGCGAGCGAGCGAGCAAGCAAACCGCAGGTTGCGCAAACGGAGGAGGAAACCCTGCGTGGGAATGCCCTGGGTGGCCTAGGGCCAGGGTGACTCACCTGGGGTGCCCCCCCCCACCTCCACCTGGCCTGGCCTGGCTTGGCCTGAGGATCAACCCATCCGCTACACTGACCTCTCCCTGCCCCTGCCACCGTTGGAGAGACCCCCCATGGCACTCTTTCACATTGTAAACAAACTGCTGTTTGCTCAAAAGAGGGCTTTTTCTGCTTTGACCCCCCACTTGTTGAATGCCCTTGGCGGGGTATAAAGTTATTATTATTATTATTATTATTATTATTATTATTAAGCAGAGGCTGGATGGCTATCTTTCAGGAGGGCTTGTGTGGTGCCTTCCTGCCTGGAAGAAGTGGGTGGACTGAATGGCCTTTGTGGTCCCATCCAACTTGAACATTGTATTCTTATCATTATTATTACTAAGCAGAGGCTGGATGGCCATCTGTCAGGAGGGCTTGGGTGGTGCCTTCCTGCCTGGAAGAAGTGGGTGGACTGGATGGCCTTTGGGGCTCCTTTCCAACTCTAAGATTGTATTCTTATCATTATTATTACTAAGCAGAGGCTGGATGGCCATCTGTCAAGAGGGCTTGGGTGGTGCCTTCCTGCCTGGAAGAAGTGGGTGCACTGAATGGCCTTTGTGGTCCCATCCAACTTGAACATTGTATTCTTGTTGATATTATTACTAAGCAGAGGCTGGATGGCCATCTGTCAAGAGGGCTTGGGTGGTGCCTTCCTGCCTGGAAGAAGTGGGTGCACTGAATGGCCTTTGGGGGTCCCTTCCAACTCAAAAATTGTATTCTTGTTGATATTATTACTAAGCAGAGGCTGGATGGCCATCTGTCAAGAGGGCTTGGGTGGTGCCTTCCTGCCTGGAAGAAGTGGGTGGACTGAATGGCCTTTGGGGGTCCCTTCCAACTCAAAAATTGTATTCTTGTTGATATTATTACTAAGCAGAGGCTGGATGGCCGTCTGTCAGGAGGGCTTGGGTGGTGCCTTCCTGCCTGGACTGCAGAGACCCCTCTGAGGCTGAGAGAGTGCAACTCACCCAAGATTGTGCAGCAGGCACTCCAACCCTAGCCTGTGCACTGGCTCTCTGGTGCCATTCGCTCTCATATGTCTGCCCCAATTTATGACAAGCCTATCACGACCCTACCATGCAACTGTGAGTAGATCAATAGGTACAGCTCTGGCAGGAAGGTAATGGTGTTCCATGCAGTCCTGCCAGTGGCCACATGACTTGGAGGCGTCTACGGAAAACACCAGCTCTTCGGCTTAGAAATGCAGGTGAGCACCTGAGTCCCAGAGTTCACGTCAAGGGGAAACCTTTACCTATCAGGACCTTATAGGTTCCAAGGGGGCTTCCTTTGAGGCTGAGACAGAGTGGCTTTTAGGGTCACCCGATGGGTTTCCGTGGCTGTGGGAAGATTCAAACCCATCTCCACTCTGGCTCCATTTGTTCTTGTATCGCCCAAGGCACCACTCAAGCTGTCCCAAAAGATGACCATCCAACTTCTGTTGAGAAACCCCCAGAGCAGGAACGCTACGCCTTCTCCAATTTATGATGAGCCCATCATGGCTGTGTTGTTCAAGAGGAGGCTTTCTTGAGGCTGAGACAATGTGACTCGGATGGCCATCCAGTGGCTCTGTAGTCTCCTGCCTGGCAGAAAGGGTTTGGGGTGGGTGGCCTGCCTTGGGACTTCTCCTCCTTGGGTTTCATGACCCTCGGAAGCCCCCTCCCTAATGCAGAAGTCAGGTGCAGCTCTAGCTATGACACCCTTCTTCCAGGCAGGAAGACACCACCTGATCCCTCCCAACAGATGGCCAACCAGCTTCTGCTCAAATAGCTCCAGAGAAGGAAGAGACTGCACCACTTGGAGTCCACTCTTTAAAGCAGCAGGAAACTAGCTTTCCCCTCCTTCTCCTCCTTCTCCTCCTTCTCTTCATAGGGACATCCTTTCAGACCTTGAAACACGGTACTCTGCGTGTCCCTGTCTCTCAGCGACATCTCCCTCCTTCCCTGAAAGAGATTCCTGCTATCCAGGCTTTTGACCATTTGACCTTTGGGACTCCTTCCTTCTTGTCCATCTCCTCCTTGAACTGGGTTGCTGGGACTATTTTGGGGTTGTATGGCCATGTTCCAGTAGCATTTTCTCCTGACATTTCGCCTGCAAAAGTGTTCTTACCATACATCAAGGGAACCACTGACCACACAGGGAAGCTGATGAGGAAACACAACCTACAAACCATCTACAGGCCCACCAAGAACATCCAGCCAATGCTCTGTTCAGACAAGGACAAGGGGGATCTTCTCACCTCTGCAGGTGATCTTCTCACCCTAACCCTGACCCCCAGTCCTGTTCAACATCTTTACTAATGACTTAGATGAAGGGTTAGAAGGCATGACGACACCAAATTGGGAGGGAGAGCCAAGACTCCAGAGGACAGGAGCAGGATTCAAAGGGGTCTTGACAGATTAGAGAGATGATGGGCCAAAACTTACAAAATGAAGTTCAACAGGGACAAATGCAAGAGACTCCACTTTGGCAGAAAAAATGAAATGCAAAGATACAGAATGGGGGACAATGCCTGGCTCGAGAGCAGTACGTGGGAAAAAGATCTTGGAGTCCTCGTGGAGAGGAAGGGGAACATGAGCCAACAATGTGATGTGGCGGCAAAAAAAGCCAATGGGATTTTGGCCTGCATCAAGAGGAGCCTAGTGTCTAGATCTAGGGAAGTCATGCTACCCCTCTATTCCGCTTTGGTTAGACCACATCTGGAATATTGTGTCCAATTCTGGTCACCACAATTCAAGAGAGATATTGACAAGCTGGAATGTGTCCAGAGGAGGGCGACTAAAAGAATCAAGGGTCTGGAGAACAAGCCCTATGAGGAGCGGCTTAAGGAGCTGGGCATGTTTAGCCTGAAGAAGAGAAGGCTGAGAGGAGACATGATGAGAGCCATGTATAAATATGTGAGAGGAAGCCACAGGGAGGAGGGAGCAGATCAAGGGTCTGGAGAACAAGCCCTATGAGGAGTGGCTTAAGGAGCTGGGCATGTTTAGCCTGAAGAAGAGAAGGCTGAGAGGAGACATGATGAGAGCCATGTATAAATATGTGAGAGGAAGCCACAGGGAGGAGGGAGCAAGCTTGTTCTCTGCTTCCTTGGAGAGAGACTAGGACGCAATGGAGCAATGGCTTCAAACTACAAGAGAGGAGATTCTACCTGAACATGAGGAAGAACTTCCTGACTGTGAGAGCCGTTCAGCAGTGGAACTCTCTGCCCCGGAGTGTGGTGGAGGATCTGTCTTTGGAGGCTTTGAAACAGAGGCTGGATGGCCATCTGTCAGGGGTGCTTTGAATGCATTATTCCTGCTTCTTGGCAGAATGGGGTTGGACTGGGTGATGGCCCAGGTGGTCTCTTTCAACTCTAGGATTCTAGGATTCAATATACCATCCAGCTGTGGACAAGAAGTCTCCAGAGGGACCACCAAATGCGGTATTGCCCAGACACGCATCAAGGAACACGAAAGGCACTGTAGACTACTTCAACCAGAGAAGTCAGCCATAGCAGAGCACCTGATGAACCAGCCTGGACACCGCGTATTATTTGAGAACACAGAAGTGCTGGACCACTCTCACAACCACCATGTCAGGCTACTCAGAGAAGCCACTGAAATCCACAAGCATGTGGACAATGTCAACAGAAAGGAAGAAACCATGAAAAGGAACAAAATCTGGCTACCAGTATTTAAAAAACTCTAAAATTAGAACAGCACAACAACAGAGAGGAAACAAACAAGGACATCTAATCACCTCTCAACAAAAGATTGCCCCAGGCACTGCCGGGCCATCAAATGCTAATCAAGGTGGTCAGCTGAAACATTAATATTTAGCTCCAACATACAAGAGTCCTTTGTCCCACCCTGGTCATTCCACAGATATATAAACCCTTTTCCTAGTTCCAGAATCAAGATTACGAACACCACTCAGAAAGAGGAGAACTCCAGACAGTAAACAACCAAGTGCCAGTGAACACTTCCCAAACAGAGGGTGCCTCCAGGCAACAACGGCCAGAAATGCACAGCTGACAAAGCTACTCAATGCTAATCAAGCTGACTAACTGCAACAGTCACACTAGCTTCAAACATAGAGGGTTCTGTGTATTATCGAAGTCTTTAATGGGCTGGAATAACTGGGTTGCTGTGAGTTTTCTGGGCTGTCTGGCCATGTTCCGGAAGCATTCTCTCCTGACGTTTCACCCACACCTATGGCAGGCATCCTCAAGGCTAGTGGGATCTATCTATCTATCTATCTATCTATCTATCTATCTATCTATCTATGTGTGTCTATATCTCTGTCTATCTGTCTATGAAATAATGTCCTGAGTGGGAGAAAGAACTCTTCTCCTAGGCAGCAATCAGCCAGGCCTTGAAGCTACAAGGCTATTCAATGCTAATCAAGCTGGCTAACTGCAACAGTCACACTTGCTTCAAACATACAGGGTTCTGTGCATTGTTGAACGGAATAATTGGATTGCTGTGAGTTTTCTGGGCTGCCTCGCCATGTTCCAGAAGCATTATCTCCTGACGTTTCACCCACATCTATGGCAGGCATCCTCAGAAGTAGCCTGCCATGTGTGCAATGATGTCTAGCATGGGAGAAAGAAGTCTTCTTTGTTGGAAGCAAGTGTGACTGTTGCAACTGGCCACTATGATTAGCATTGAATAGCCTTGCAGCCTCAAAGCCTGGCTACTTCCTGCAAGGCTAGTGAATTCTAAGGAAGCTGGCCAATTGCAGCATTCAGGTTTGCCTCAAGCAGACAAGAGCTCTTTCTTCCACCCTGGACATTATTTCATAGGAATATAAACCCAATTTTCCTTGTTTCCAACAGACCTCACAACCTCTGAGGATGCCTGCCATAGATGTAGGCAAAACTTCAGGAGAGAATGCTTCCGGAACATTGCCATACAGCCCGGAAAACTCACAGCAACCCATACAGGGTTCTTTCCCATTATTCCACAGTCCAACTCCAGACAGCAAACAAGTGCCAGTTAACGCTTCCCAAACAGAGGGTGCCTCCAGGCAACAACGGCCAGAACCGTACAGCTGAAAAGCTACTCAATGCTAATCAAGCTGGCTAATTGCAACATTCACACTTGCTTCAAACATACAGGATTCTGTGTGTTGTCGAAGGCTTTCATGGGCTGGAATTACTGGGTTGCTGTGAGTTTTCTGGGCTGTCTGGCCATGTTCCGGAAGCATTCTCTCCTGACGTTTCACCCACATCTATGGCAGGCATCCTCAAGGCTAGTAGGGTCTATCTATATCTATCTATCTATCTATCTATCTATCTATCTATCTATCTATCTATCTCTTTGTGAAATAATGTCCTGGGTGGGAGAAAGAACTCTTCTCCCAGGCAGCAATCAGGCAGGTCTTGAAGCTGCAAGGCTATTCAATGCTAATCAAGTTGGCCAATGGCAACATTGCCTCAAGGGTGACTCACCCTGGACATTATTCCACAGATAGATAAACCCCATTTTCCTAGTTTCCAACATACCTCACAACCTCTGATGATGCCTGGCGTAGATGTGGATGAAACATCAGGAGAGAATGCTTCTGGAACATGGCCAGGCGGCCTGGAAAACTCACAGCAAGCCATACAGGGTTCTTTCCCACCCTGGACATTATTCCACAGGTATATATGCACTCCAACTGCCTCATTTCCAATAGACCTCTGAACAAACCTCTGAGGATCCCTGCCATAGATGCAGGTGAAATGTCAGGAGAAAATGCTTCTGGAACATGGCCAGGCAGCCTGGAAAACTCACAGCAACCCATACAGGTTTCTTTCCCACCCTGGACATACATATATACACTCCAACTGCCTCATTTCCACTAGACCTCTGAACAAACCTCTGATGATGCCTGCCACAGATGCAGGTGAAAGGTCAGGAGAGAATGCTACTGGAACATGGCCATATAACCTGGAAATCTCACAGCAACCCATACAGAGTTCTTTCTCATCTTGGACATTATTCCATGGGTATATATGCACTGCCTCATTTCCAGTAGACCTCTGAACAAACCTCTCAGGATGCTTGTCATAGATGCAGGCGAAACGTCAGAAGGGAATGCTACAGGGACATGGCTGGATAGCCCAAAAAAACCTCACAGCAATCCAGTGATTCTGGCCATGAAAGCCTTCCTCCTTTGCTCAGAAATGGACCAGGGAAAGGAATCAATTACTCTCATCCTATATCTAAGTCTAGCTACTCATTGAGGACTGGAGACTTGGGATGAAACCCAACAAGTATTATTATTATTATGATTATTCCAGGGAAAGAGGCCTAATCAGAGCAGGAGTAGGACCAGGCCTGGGCCAACTTCGGCCCTCCCTCCAGGGTTTTTGGACTCCAACTCCCACCATTCCTAACAGCCGGTAGTTGGCCCAGGCCTGCCATAGAGTACTCTTCTCCCTCTCTTCCCCCTCTCACCTGGCAAGGAGGTCTCTCTGCACGCGCTCAGAGGCACTCTCTCTCTCTCTCTCCTCTTCTCTTCTCTTCCTCCTCCTCTTCTTCCTTCTGCCTTTCTTCCTCGCTTCCTGGCTTTGGGCCCGGATCACCTCATCCCCCGCCCCCCTCCCCTTCCCAAATTGGGGGGGTTGGAGTGGGCTGTGACTCACCTGGGCTGCCCTCGTGGCTCTTCCTCCCTCTCTCCCTCCTTCTCTCCTTCTCTCCTTCCCTCCTTCTCTTCTCTGCAGCCGCCTGGCAGCCGGGACCCTTTTTATAAGAGAGAGAGAGAGGGAGGGAAGAAGAAAGGAAGGAAGAAAAGAAAGAGTTGCACAATCCCTCTCCTCCTCCTCCTCCTCCTCCTCCTTCTCCGCCCCAAGGCAACCCCAAACACTCAGGGAAGGAGAGAGGGAGGGAACACACATCATAGGATCGTGGGAGGGAACCCCAAAGGACATCCAAACCCTCCTCACAGAAAGACAAGCAGGCAGGCATCCAGGCTCTACTTAACAACATGTAAACAACAACAATAACAAATAGCGAAGGAAGGAGGTAGAGAAGGAAGAATGGAAACAAAAAGCGAAGGAAGGAAGGAAGGGAGGGAGGGAAGGAAGGAAGGAAGGAAAGAGTTAGAGAGGGAAGAAAGGAGAGAAAGAGGGAGGGAAGGAGGGAAGGAAAAGAGAAGGATGGGAGCGAAAAGCGAAGGGAGGGAGGGAGGGAGGGAAGGAAGGAGATAGAGAGGGAAGAAAGGAGAGAAAGAGGGAGGGAAGGAGAGAAGGAAGGATGGAAGCAAAAAAGCAAAGGAAGGAAGGAAAGAGATAGAGAAGGAGGGAGAGAATGAAAGAAAAAAGGGAAGGAATGAAAGAGGTAGAAAGGGAAGAAAGGAGAGAAAGAGGGAGGGAAGGGGAGAAGGAAGGATGGAAGCAAAAAGCGAAGGAAGGAAGGAGAGAAAGAGGGAGGGAAGGAGAGAAGGAATGAGAGAAGGAAGGATGGAAGCAAAAAGCGAAGGAAGGAGGGAAGGAAGGTAGGAAGGAAAGAGGTAGAGAAGGAAGGATGGGAGCAAAAAGCGAGGGAAGGAAGGAAGGAAGGAAGGCAGAAAGGAAGGAAGAGTTGCACAATCCCTCTCCTCCTCCTCCTCCTCCGCCCCAAGGCAGCCCCAAACACTCAGGGAAGGAGGGAGGGAGGATCCTGGGAGAGAACCCCAAAGGACATCCAAACCCTCCCCACACAAAGGCAGGCAGGCATCCAGGCTCCACTTAACAACATGTAAACAACAACAATAACAAATAGCGAAGGAAGGAAGGAAGGAAAGAAGGAGGTAGAGAAGGAAGAAAGGAGAGAAAGAGGGAGGAAAGGAAAGAAGGAAAGAGAGAAGGAAGAATGGAAACAAAAAGCGAAGGGAGGGAGGGAGGGAAGGAAGGAAGGAAGGAGGTAGAGAGGGAAGAAAGGAGAGAAAGAGGGAGGAAAGGAAAGAAGGAAGAATGGAAACAAAAAGCGAAGGGAGGGAGGGAGGGAAGGAAGGAAGGAAGGAGGTAGAGAGGGAAGAAAGGAGAGAAAGAGGGAGGAAAGGAAAGAAGGAAGAATGGAAACAAAAAGCGAAGGGAGGGAGGGAGGGAAGGAAGGAAGGAAGGAGGTAGAGAGGGAAGAAAGGAGAGAAAGAGGGAGGAAAGGAAAGAAGGAAGAATGGAAACAAAAAGCGAAGGGAGGGAGGGAGGGAAGGAAGGAAGGAAGGAGAGAAAGAGGGAGGGAAGGAGAGAAGGAAAGAGAAGGAAGGATGGAAGCAAAAAGCGAAGAAAGGGAGGGAGGGAGGTAGAGAGGGAAGGAAGGAGAGAAAGAGGGAGGGAAGGAGAGAAGGAAAGAGAGGAGGAAGGAAGGAGAGAATGAAAGAAAAAAGGAAAGAATGAAAGAGGTAGAGAAGGAAGAAAGGAGAGAAAGAGGGAGGGAAGGAGAGAAGGAAAGAGAGAAGGAAGGATGGGAGCAAAAAGCGAAGGAAGGAAGGAAAGAGGTAGAGAAGAAAGGAGAGAAGGAAAGAAAAAGGGAAGGAAGGAAAGAGGGAGGGAAGGAAAGAAAGAAGGAAAGAGAGAAGGGAAGACGGAAGCAAAAAGCAAAGGAAGGAAAGAGGTAAGAAAGGAGAGAAAGTGGAAGGAAAAGAAAAAGGGGGAAGGAAGGAAAGAGGTAGAGAAAGAGGGAGGGAAGGAAGGATAGAAGCAAAAAAAGCGAAGGAAGGAAAGAGAGAAAGGGGAAGGAAAAGAAAAAGGGAGAAGGAAGGAAAGAGGTAAACAAGGAAGGAGAGAAGGAAAGAAGAAAGAGGAAGGAAGGAAGGAAAGGGGGAGCGAAGGAAGGAGCGAAAGAAGGAGAGAAAGAAGGAGGGAAGGCTGAGCCTGGCGGATACAGTCGGAGGATCCTAGAATAATAATAATAATAATAATAACAACAACAACAACAACAACAACAACAACAACAACAACAACAGCCAGCAGAGCGACCTTGTTTGCTGTGGATTCATCTTGTTGTGTTTCAAATAATAATAATAATAATAACAACAATATTAATTGTTGTTGTTGTTGTTATTATTATTATTATTATTATTTGAAACACAACCAGATGAGTCCACAGCAGACAAGATCACTCTGCTGGCTGTTGTTGTTGTTGTTGTTCTATTCTTCTTCACTACCCACCTGCCTTTTCGAAGGAGGCAGACAGGTGAGGAAGACACCATGCAAGCCTTCTGGGAAGATGGCCATCCCGCCTCTGCTCAAACCTTTGTATTCGGGCGGGCTTCTAAGGAGGAAAGTCTTCCAGATCCCTTCGGCGGGGGCGCTGGTGTTTCGCTTTTAATTCGGTTTTAAACTCGGATTTTAAAAAATACGGTTTATATTTCACCCTGTTTGAATGTCACAATATTTGTGTGTTTTTCAAATAGTGGTGATGATGCTTTTGTGTAAAGCCACTTGGAGTCTCCTTCGAGGGAGGTGAAGCCGGGAATCAATAAATACAATCACAACAACAACAACAACAACAACAACAACAACAACAACAGGATGCGTTTCCTCCTTTTGTGGCAGAACCTTGGAATGGGAAGAGACCTCAAGAGGCCATCCAGCCCAACCCCTTTCTTGCCACAAAGGAAGACAACAACAACAACAGCAGACCTTTGGAAGTAAAGTGCGTGTAAATAACCCTAAACATTATGATTATAACAATCATAATAATTATAATAATCACAACCCAAGGCGCCCCGGAAGATGCATTCCGCCGAGAACGAAATGGGGGCGCCCCGACCCTCCGGAACCCATCCATCCCTATTATCTATCTATCTATCTATCTATCTATCTATCTATTTATCTATCATTTGCTTAACCGCCTATCTGCCTATCAACCTGCCTCTCAATCAATCAAACTAGCTATCTACCTATCTGCCTGTCTGTCTGTCTATTGGCGTATTTCTCTCTCTCTCTCTGTCAGTATCTACCTACCTGTCTATCTTATCTATCTATCCGTGTCTGACTGTCTGTGTGTCTACCTATTCTATCTATCCATTCATCCATCCATCCATCTCTATCATCTCTCCCTCCCTCCCTCCCTCCATCTATCTATTTATCTACCTATCCATCTACCTATCCATCCATCCATCCATCCATCCATCCATCCATCCATCTATCTATCCATCCATCCATCCATCCATCCATCTATTTATCTATCCAACCATCTATCCATCCATCCATCCATCCATCCATCTATTTATCTATCCAACCATCCATCCATCCATCTATCTATCTATCTATCTATCTATCTATCTATCATCTATCTATCTATCTATCTATCCATCCATCTATCCATCCATTCATCCATCCACTGGGCTGGTCCATGAGGTCACGAAGAGTCGGAGACGACTGAACGAATGAACAACAAATCCATTTATATGTCCATCTATATATCTCCTATCTATCTATCTATCTATCTATCTATCTATCATCTATCATGTATCCATCCATCTCTATCTATCTATCTATCTATCTATCCATCCATCCACCTATCTATTTATCTATCTATCCATTTATATGTCCATCTATTTATCTCCTATCTATTTATCTATCTATCTATCTATCTATCTATCATCTATCATGTATCCATCCATCTCTATCTATCTATCTATCTATCTATCTATCTATCTATCTATCCATCCATCCATCCACCTATCTATTTATCTATCTATCCATTTATATGTCCATCTATCTATCTCCTATCTATCTATCTATCTATCTATCTATCTATCATCTATCATGTATCCATCCATCTCTATCTATCTATCTATCTATCTATCTATCTATCCATCCATCCACCTATCTATTTATCTATCTATCCATTTATATGTCCATCTATCTATCTCCTATCTATCTATCTATCTATCTATCTATCTATCTATCTATCATCTATCATGTATCCATCCATCTCTATCTATCTATCTATCTATCTATCTATCTATCTATCTATCCATCCATCCCTCCCCCCCTCCCCCCTCCCTCTCTCTATCTATTTATCTATCATTTGCTTAACCGCCTATCTGCCTATCAATCAATCAAGATACCTATCTACCTATCTGTCTGTCTATCGGCTTATTTGTCTCTCTCACACACCTTCCTTCCTTCCTTCCTTCCTTCCTTCCTTCCTTCCTTCCTTCCTTCCTTCCTTCCTTCCTTCTCTTTCCGAGGGAGGGGCCCCTTCTTCATGGCGATGCTGCCCCGCGACTTTTTCCAGAGACTTTCCCCTCAAGTTCTGCCCCAGATCCCGAAAAGCGACCCCCCCCCCCAAAAAAAATCCCTCGCGAGGGATCCGTTCCCACGCTGGCGGGCTGAACACGCGCCTGCTGGGGAGGGAGTGAGGTGGGGGGGGGGCACCTGCCGGACACTCCTGGAAGGAGGCTTCGAATTGGGGGAGGGGCCGGTTTGGTCGAGGAGGGGGTGTTGCCTTCGCCCTGTTTTGGAGATGGGGAGGGGGCGGAGACCCCCAACCAGGCCTGGGCCAACTTGGGCCCTCCCTGCCTCCCTCCCTCGAGTTCCCCCCATTCCTAATAGCCGGTAGGAGTTGAAGCCCCAAACCCCTGGGGGAGGGAGGGGGGCTCCCTTCAGGCGGAAGGGTCTCCCCCTCTTTTTCAATCTCTCGGGGAATCTCCTTTCTTTCCGCTGCCAGCATGGAGATGCCCCCCCACCCACCCCAAACTAAGGAAGAGGGCATAAAACAGGCCTGCGAGGTGGTGAGAACCCCTACACTAGGGGTGGGGGAGGGCAAGCAGAGCTGGGAAGGGTCCCCAGGGGCCATCTAGTACAGCCCCTCCCCAGAAAGGAAGGCAGAAGGCCAGCACCCTGCTCTAGAGCAAGACCTTGGAATCTGAAACACTCCTGAAGACTGGGTTGGTGTGAGTTTTCCAGGCTGTCTGGCCATGTTCCAGGAGCATTCTCTCCTGATGTTTCGCCTGCATCTGTGGCAGGCATCCTCAGAGGTTGTGAGGTCTGTTGGAAACTAGGAAAATTGGATTTGTATATATCCCTGTGGAATGATGTCCAGGGCGGGAGAAAGAACTCTTGTCTGTTGGAAGCAGGTGTGACAATTGCCATTGGCCACCTTGGTTAGCACTGAATGGCCTTGCAGCTGCAAAGTCAATCAGTGAGGGTCTCTTCATAGAGGTCTGTTGGAAATGAGGCAAATGGACCATATATATCCCTGTGGAATGATGTCCAGGTGGGAGAAAGAACTCTTGTCTGTTGGAGGCAGGTGTGACAATTGCCATTGGCCACCTTGGTTAGCATTGAATGGCCTTGCAGCTGCAAAGTCAATCAGTGAGTGTCTCTTCATAGAGGTCTGTTGGAGATGAGGCAAATGGACCATATATATCCCTGTGGAATGATGTCCAGGTGGGAGAAAGAACTCTTGGCTGTTGGAGGCAGGTGTGACAATTGCCATTGGCCACCTTGGTTAGCACTGAATGGCCTTGCAACTGCAAAGTCAATCAGCGAGGGTCTCTGCGGAGAGGTCTGTTGGAAATGAGGCAAATGGAGAGAGGTGTGAATATTACCATTGGCCACCTTGATTAGCATTGAATGGCCTTGCAGGTATATTGGAAATAAGGCAAATGGACCATATATATCCCTATGGAATGATGTCCATGGTGGGAGAAAGAACTCTGGTCTGCATGTACCTTGAGATCATCAGGGAGGCTTTCCTCTCACTTCTACCACCATCTCAAGCACGGTTGGTAAGGACGAGGGAGCAGGCCTTCTCAGTGGTGGCCCCCTGGCTCGGGAGATCAAACAAGCCCCTTCCTTGTTCATCTTTTGTAGAGAATTCAAAACATGGATGTTCTGTGGTGCCGTCCTTCTCTAGCCATGGACTTTAGTTCTGACCCACCAATTGGTTACTTGACCCTTTTAAAGGTCAAGTAACTTTCCACTGGTCCCAATCCAGAAGCATTGGGCTAAATTGAGCCTGATCCCAACCTTGACTGTTATCTCAGCCTTGTTGTTTTTGATTGTGTTTATGTTTTTATTTGATTGACTAGGTGTACCCGCCAGGCTTTGCTGTGGCCAACCTTCCCTCTTTCTCTCCTTCTTTCGCTCCTTCCTTCACTCCCTCTTTCCTTCCTTCCTTCTCATCTTTCCTTCTCTTCTTCCTTCCTTCCCCCTTTTTCTTTCTCTTCTTCCGTCTCTCTTTTCTTCCTTCTCTCTTTCCTTCTTTCCTTCCCTCCCTCTTTCTCTATATTTTCCACCTTCCTTCGCTCCCTCTTTCCTTCCTTCTTTCCCTTTCTTCTTTCCTTCTTTCTTTCCCTCCCTCTTTCTCTACGTCTTCCCTCTTCCTTCGCTCCCTCTTCCCTTCCTTCTTTCCCTTTTTTCTTTCCTTCTCTCCTTCCTTCTCTATCTCTTTCCTTCCTTCCCCTTTTTCTTTCTCTTCTTCAGTCTCTCTTTTCTTCCTTCTCTCTTTCCTTCTTTCCTTCCCTCTCTCTTACATCTTCCCCCTTCCTTCACTCCCTCTTTCCTTCCTTCTTTCCGTTTTTTCTTTCCTTCTTTCCTTCCTTCCTTCTCTATCTTTCCTTCCTTCCCCTTTTTTCTTTCTCTTCTTCAGTCTCTCTTTTCTTCCTTCTTCCTTTCCTTCTTTCCTTCCCTCCCTCTTTCTCTATATCTTCCCCCTTCCTTCGCCCCCTCTTTCCTTTCTTCTTTCCCTTTTTTCTTTCCTTCTTTCCTTCCTTCCCTCCCTCTTTCTCTACATCTTCCCCCTTCCTTTGTTCCCTCTTTCCATCCTTCTTTCCCTTTTTTCTTTCCTTCTCTCCTTCCTTCCTTTTCTAACTTTCCTTCCTTTTTCTTTCCCTCTCTTTCTCTCCTTTCTTACTTCTCTACCTCATCCTTCCTTCCTTCTCCCTTTCCTTCTTTCTTTCCCTCCCTCCCTCTTTCCTTTCTTTCTTTCTTTCTTTCTTTCTTTCTTTCTTTCTTCCTTTTCTCCCCTTCTCTCCCTCTTTCTTCCCTTTTTTCTGTATTGTCATTTAGCTTTTTGTCATTTAGCTTTAGGGGGCTTTTTAAGTCCATTCTGTTGTGTTTTCCAGTGTTTTTATGAGTGATGGTCACTCCTTGGGTTAGTAGGTGTCTTGTGTCCAAATTTGGTGTCAATTTATCCAGTGGTTTTTGAGTTCTGTTAATCCCACAAACAAACATTACATTTTTATTTATATAGATGTTAATGCTGTTTTTATCTTTAATGTTTGCTGCCCCCCCCCCCCTTGTAAGTTGCCCCGAGTCCCTTCGGGGAGATGGTGGTGGGGTATAAGAATAAAGTTATTATAACATTATTATTATTATTATTATTATTATTATTATTATTATTATTATTGAGACAAGTGTGAATGTTGCAATTGGCTACCTTGGTTAGCATTGAATGGCCTTGCAGCTTCAAAGCCTGGAGTGGAACACTGGCTTCAAACTACAAGAGAGGAGATTCCATCTGAACATGAGGAAGAACTTCCTGACTGTGAGAGCCGTTCAGCAGTGGAACTCTCTGCCCCGGAGGGAGTGTGGTGGAGGCTCCTTCTTTGGAAGCTTTTAAGCAGAGGCTGGATGGCCATCTGTCAGGGGTGCTTTGAATGTAACTTTCCTGCTTCTTGGCAGAATGGGGTTGGACTGGATGGCCCAGGAGGTCTCTTCCAACTCTAGGATTCTAGGATTCTATGATCCAGAGAAAGGTTGTTGGCCTTGAAAACTAGAGCTCCCAGGATTCCGTAGCACTGATCTGAAGCAGTCTAAGGCTGATCTGGCCGGGATGGTCCATGCCTTAGTCACCTCTAGACTGGACTACTGCAATGCGCTCTACGTAGGGCTGCCCTTGAAAACGGCTCGGAAATTCCAACTGGTCCAACGGGCAGCAGCCAGGATGTTAACCGGGGCCCCTTACAGAGAGAGGTCAACCCTCCTGTTCAAGGAGCTCCACTGGCTGCCGTTTATTTACCGAGCCCAATTTAAGGTGCAGGTGCTTACCTACAAAGCCCTAAACGGTTTGGGACCATCCTACCTTCGAGACCGCATCACAGTCTACGAACCCACACGCTCGCTCCGGTCATCAGGAGAGGCCCTGCTCGTGATCCCACCCGCCTCGCAGGCGCGTCTGGTGGGGACGCGGGACAGGGCCTTCTCTGTGGTGGCCCCCCGCCTCTGGAATGCCCTCCCGAAAGATCTCAGACAGGCCCCCACCTTGGCGGTTTTTAGAAAAAACCTGAAAACCTGGCTATTCCAACGTGCCTTCTCAGATTAGGAACCCCACTACCAAAGCCCAGAAGCACTTTAGTAGAGTCAAGACCATTCTCAACGCACACCGCACTTATACTTTAATCTCATATCCCCCGACACTTTTTCAGCACTTTTAACCCTGTACCCCACTCCAGCCGGTATTGTTTATTGCCACTGTTCTCTGCTTTAACTGTTTTATTTGCTGTGTTTTGTATTATTGTATTGTTGTATTGTGTTGTGCTGGGCTCCGGCCTGTTGTAAGCCGCATCGAATCCCTTTGGGAGATGCTAGCGGAGTACAAATAAAGTTTAATAATAATAATAATAATAATAATAATAATAATAATAAGGGGTATCTATATATACTATTCCTACAGAGTTGATGCACCCAGAGGAATGCTGTTGACCTTGGAAAACTACAGCTCCCAGGATTCCATAGCACTGAGCCAAGTCAGTTGAAGTTGTCTCAAACTGTGTCTATTTTACACTGCAGATGAGGCCCCATACAATGTTTAGGGACAAAGAAACGTTTTGCTGCTGATTTCTGACCGTTGCCCTTCTTTTTGAGCCTGGGTTTGTCACCGTTTAACCGAACAAACCATTCTGCTCATGAGCTGAGTGCCTTGGGCCTGCTTCAGCTGCATTAGTAAAAAGCAGCCTGGAAGGGGATTAGGGAGGCAAGAGGGAAGGGAAGCTCACTGCAAGCAACTCCCTGCTGCTGGGTGTGAGCGTGTGCTTGGCTGGATCCGGGCCTTGAGCCTTGAATGCATTCCAGCCGCAGGAAGAGTCACCCGGAGCCGGGAAGCCCAGCAAGTGCCTTTCCGAGTCATGACTGCTGTTGATTCACAGGCTTTATGGGATGTTCCAGAGACCGGTCGTAAATCTGGTGCTTGGTCACTCTGCAGATCGGCCAGGAATGTCCTGAGGAAAGTCGGGTGGCCTGCGGGCAGGTCCTCCTTCTGCTCCCCCTTCAGAATAATAATAATAATAATAATAATAATAATAATAATAATAATAATTTATTTCTCGTGTCTGGGCAGCCAGTCAACTATATTACATTTCTAACAGAACAAAGCAAACAAACAAACAGAGAAAATACAAAATGTGTGAGTTTGGTAGTGGATTAAGTGTCCTTTGACCAGTATCTGGCCACTTGGAGTGCCTCTGGTGTTGCCGCAAGAAAGTCCTCCCTTGTGCATCATGTGGCAGGGCTCAGGTTGCATTGCAGCAGGTGGTCAGTGGTTTGCTCTTCTCCGCACTCGCATGTCGTGGACTCCACTTGGTGGCCCCATTTGTTGCAATCCAGAGCAGGGAACGAGGCCCTAAGATAACTCTCCACCACACTTGGCTGTGAAAAACAATCCTTTTTTATTGAAGAAAAATGGTTACAAAATAAAGGAAAAATGCAAGTCAAAAGCCACAGCAAAATCAGCAAACATGAATTCAAATGGACAAAGCAAAACCAAAAGCCTCTCTGAGAAATACTGGAACCTGTTAGCAATCCACTAACCGTACTTGATATCCTAGAAATCGTCCCAAACTATGGCCAGGGAACCGGGAGAACTGCCAAGGTCTTCATCAATTCTGAAACGATGCCTGAACTGAGGCAATCAGCCCGGCGTAAGGCAATTAAAACTCAAGAATTGGTTCCGTGAACCGCCCTTCTGTTTTAAAGCCAATGTTTTTAATTCTTGAATTCGGGAGGATCGACGCAAACTGAGTGATTTACTTCTGTCTTCCCAAATTTGGCCCCTTCTGTTGTCATTACAGTTAACAGGTGCAGAAGGGAGGGAAAGGTCAAGGTCTCCCTCTGAAACATTCTCAGGAACACTGGTACTTTCATTTTCCAAATCTACAGAAGTTCCTTCCTCACTAATTTCAGGAGCATTGGCATCAAAAGGTACATTTCCACTAGCGTCAGTAAATATACTTTCATTAGCATCAGGAGGAACAAACAGAGAATCAGGTTCAAGTTCAAACTCAGGCTGAACCCCAACACCATTTCTTGAGGTTGGCTCTGCATCTCATGGTGCCCGAGCGCAGTCTATTCAGCGCCTTCCAAGTCGCCCCATCTTCTGTGTGCCCAGGGGGGAGTCTCTCATTTGGTATCAGCCATTGGTTGATGTTCTGGGTTTGAGCCTGCCACTTTTGGACTCTTGCTTGCTGGGGTGTTCCAGCAAGTGTCTCTGTAGATCTTAGAAAACTATGTCTAGATTTAAGTCATTGACGTGCTGGCTGAGACCCAAACAGGGGATGAGCTGGAGATGTCTCTGCCTTGGTCCTTTCACTCTTGGCTGCTACTTCCCGGCGGATGTCAGGTGGGGCAATACCGGCTAAGCAGTGTAATTTCTCCAGTGGTGTAGGGCGCAGACACCCCGTGATAATGCAGCATGTCTCATTAAGAGCCACATCTACTGTTTTAGTGTGGTGGGATGTGTTCCACACTGGGCATGCGTACTCAGCAGCAGAGTAGCACAGCGCAAGGGCAGATGTCTTCACTGTGTCTGGTTGTGATCCTCAGGTTGTGCCATTCAGCTTTCATATGATATTGTTTCTAGCGCCCACTTTTTGCTTGATGTTCAGGCAGTGCTTTTTGTAGGTCAGAGCATGGTCCAGAGTGACTCCTCCCAGGTATTTGGGTGCGCTGCAATGCTCCAGTGGGATTCCTTCCCAGGTAATCCTCAGAGCTCGGGATGCTTCTCTGTTCATAATAATAATAATAATAATAATAATAATAATAATAATAATAAGCCTTAATTTGGACAGACCGTCAATCCACAGGCTGCAGAAGGAAGGCAGCGCTTCTCAGAAATGTGCACATTCTATGAAAATACTGTCATTGAGGGCATCCCAGACCCCTGCCTTCAAGCTGATCTGACCAGCCGCAGGGAGTTCCGCAGGGAGTTGGGGCAAAACTGATGAAATGTGCCCCAGCAGCAGCCTCAATCAGGGACTCTTTGCAGCCTTATGCTCTCCCCTTTCACTCCTTTTCTCAGCCCAAACTATGTAACGAATCCCTCAATAAAGACTAATTGAATTGTAACCCTAACCTCTCCAGAATGATACTTTGTGTCTCTTTCCTGACTCAAACTATCTAAATGCATGAAACAACCTTTTCTGGGCCACAGGAGACAGCAGGCCTGCCTGGAATGCCTTCCTGGCATCCCAGGGAGGCCAAATCTGCGTTCCTTCAAACCGCGGATACGGAAACCCCTCAGGGCTCCGTATCCGCGATTTGACGGATCGACTCCATTTTAGTGCCATATTTTTCCTAGCAAAATTCTAACCCTATCTGCTATCTCGCTTTTTGCATTTTGGGCCCCTGCATCAGGGAATAACCTTTGTTTTATTAAGAATATTTTTAAAGGGAAACAGCTGATTGTCAATATCCAAGCCTCGCTGCTGCTGCGTTGCTCTCCTTCTTCGTCCTTTTGAAGCCCCCCTTCCCTGGAGACTTGGTGCGGTTACCCCATGAGGCTTTCAGGGAGCAGTCCAGTCATCAGGCTTCAGGCCTTGGAAGGAGCTATAGTTTTCCAAGGACCAAGGACAAGCTCCGACTTCAGCACTGCAGGACTCCATCTTTTGGCTCAGTGGAAACATCAGACTCCTTTTTGTGACTTTTGGACTTTCTGCCACATACTTTTGGACTTCCATTTTTTTCATGAACTTGTTTTCACCCATGAATTTTCCCAAAATGAACTATGAACTCATATTGTGCTGTGATTAAGACTTTTATCAATTGCTCTGTTGGGGGGGGGGGGGGAGGAGAGAGGGATGCCTGGATATGATTTTTAATCGTGATTCCTATATTTCTATATTTCCCTTCATGTATCTGACCTTGCCCTGACCCTTTTGCCCCCTTCCCCTCTCCTTGAGGAAAATGTATAAGGAAGTCGCCCTGTCTCTGAAAAAGCAATTAGCGATCATGAAAAACCCTTATCTTAGTACCTTTCTTGCATGGAAAATAACAAAGAAATATATTTCTTGACTTCGGAGTTGGGCCATCAAGAGGATATTCACTTGGCAGACTTTTTAATCATATAACAAGGGGGAAAGATGACCTTCCGAAAGCCCCTTTTCCTCCAAACCTGTTTTTCTTTCAAGCCTTTCCACTGAAAACATTCACCAAAGTATCCCCCTTTGTGCCCTATCTGATCGCAAGAGGAAAACCCAGATTAAGTGATCATTGCTTATCTCAGAGAGAAGCCTGATTTTCAGCAGTTTTATTTCCTTAAAAATCCAAAAGAAATCTCAACAAAGTTGAAGAAGCGGCACCGAGGTGTTTTTATTAGCGATTCAGCTGAAAAGTGTGTTGGCAGCCAATTACGTTGCCTTAAAGCTGCTGTGATGAGTTTGGCTCAACTTGGCAATCAGGAACTGTGGAACTCCCTGCTGCTGGTCAAACCAGCTTGAAGTCTTGAAGGCAGGGGCCTGGGATGCCCCCGACGACATTTTATGAGTGATGGTCACTTGTCGGCCTGAGAGGTGCCTTGTGTCCAAATTTGGTATCAATTCGTTCAGTGGTTTTTGAGTTACGTTAATCCTACAAACAAACATGACATTTTTATGTATATAGATGGTTTCTAATCCCTAAATAAACCTGGTGGTTACCCTTAGCTTTTGCTTCTTTGTCTCTTCCCCCAGTTCCCCAACAAGGGTGTGGCCTTCTGCTGGGCTGGCTGGAGAGTGGCGCCTCTTGCATCTCCATGTGTGTTGTTGTTGTTCATTCGTTCAGTTGTCTCCGACTCTTTGTGACCTCATGGGCCATCCCACGCCAGAGCTCCCTGTCGGCGGTCACCACCCCCAGCTCCTTCAAGGTCAGTCCAGTCACTTCAAGGATGCCATCCATCCACCTTGCCCTTGGTCGGCCCCTCTTCCTTTTGCCTTCCACTTTCCCCAGCATCATTCCCTTCTCTAGGCTTTGCTGTCTCCTCATGATGTGGCCAAAGTGTATCCATGTGTATCATCATATCTATCTATCTATCTATCTATCTATCTATCTATCTATCTATCTATCTATCTCCTTTATTTATTAATCATCTCTCTCTCTCTCTCTCTCAAACTGCCCTTGAGGGTGACTCACAGTCTGCAGGTAATGCAAAATGCCTCCACTTAGCTGCTGGCAGGTCCTCCATCCAGACACCTCATCACAGCAGCTTTGAGACAACTGAATTGGCTGCCAGAGCACTCTTGATCTGAGTCCAAGCTGCTGCAGGTGACACCCAGAGGCCCGCATGACTCTCCCTTTACCTGTCTGTCTGCCTACCTGTGAGAGGATGAAGGTCAGTTGGATTGCCCCCCCTCCTATGCCCCTCCCTCGGAGAAACAAGGTGCTGTAGGTACTTATCCAGAAAATGGAGCCTCTTCATGAGAAACTCAAAATAATCATGAATGTTGGATAATGGTGGAGACTGACAATTTCATCTGGTTACATGGGGCGACTAAAATGATCAAGGGTCTGGAGGACAAGCCCTATGAGGAGCGGCTTAGGGAACTGGGCATGTTTAGCCTGAAGAAGAGAAGGATGAGAGGAGATATGATGAGGGCCATGTGTAAATATGTGAGAGGAAGCCACAGGGAGGAGGAGGGAGCAAGCTTGTTTTCTGCTCCCTTGGAGACTAGGACGCAAGGGAACAATGGCTTCAAACTACAAGAGAGGAGATTCCATCTGAACACGAGGAAGAACTTCCTGACTGTGAGAGCCGTTCAGCAGTGGAACTCTCTGCCCTGGAGGGAGTGTGGTGGAGGCTCCTTCTTTGGAAGCTTTTAAGCAGAGGCTGGATGGCCATCTGTCAAGGGTGATTTGAATGCAATGTTCCTGCTTCTTGGCAGAATGGGGTTGGACTGGATGATGGCCCATCAGGTCTCTTCCAACTCTTTGATTCTAGGATTCTATGTAGTTGTACTTGATGTATTAGCTTATTTATTTACTTATTTGCTTTATTTCTATACCCCTTTTCTCAGCCCGTTAGGCGACTCAAAGCGGTTTACATAATACAGATTATCACAACAGTATCATAGGCAATTAAAACACATTATACATAACAGACAAAATCAAAAAACAATCATTATCATAATGCCTCAACAGAAAATCAGAATCAATTCTCATAATCCTTGTACCATTTTCCTATGTTCGATTGTACCGTCTTCCTGTATTCAGTTGCACTGTTTAGCCAAACGCTTGTTCGTAAAGCCAAGTCTTAACCTTCCTCCGGAATGCCAACAGCGAAGGGGCCTGTCTGATGTCTGCAGGTAGGGCATTCCACAGCTGAGGGGCCACCACCGAGAAGGCCCTGTCCCTTGTCCCCGCCAAGCACGCCTGTGATGCAGGCAGGATCGAGAGATGATCTTATTGTCCTAGTCGGTTCATAGGTGGAGATGCGTTCAGAGAGATAAGTAGGGCCGGAACCGTTTAGGGCTTTATAGGCTAACACCAGTACCTTGAATTGTGCCCGGTAGCAAACTGACAGCCAGTGGAGCTGGCACAACAGAGGAGTGGTATGCTCCCTGAGTGCCGCTCCCGTTAGCAACCTGGCTGCCGAGTGCCGGACCATTTGAAGCTTCCGAGCAGTCTTCAAGGGCAGCCCCATGTAGAGAGCTTTGCAGTAGTCTAAATGGGATGTAACCAGAGCGTGGACCACCGTGGCCAAGTCAGACTTCCCAAATCCCAGGGATGGAGTGCCGTGTCCAACCACAGTATTGCTTCCATTCTGCTGCCGAGTCAAAAGATGGTGCTGTCGTAAAGCCTTTGCAGTCGAATGCCTTTATCTAGTATGGCTTTAAATTTCCAACTTGCTTAATATGCTCTAAAATTACTCCTTATTATCTGGATTTAATTGCAAGCGCCCATAAGCTCTTGTTATGCAGAATGGGATACAAATATTTTAACCTTGTCTCTTCACCGGCAAATGTAACCCAGTCTCTACTTGTTTGCTTGAATCCAAACCAGGGGAGAATCCCAAAGCGGTGCCCATCTCAATGTGTCCGGTGCATGTCTGCCATTCCCAGGTGGGTTCCCATAGGATGAGGCTGTTGCCCCCAAAACCCAGAAAGATTGAGAAGCGCCGCCCGCAAAAGTAATTACAAGGCCCATTAGCCCAAGGGAGTCTGGCTGTTTCGATAATTACTTTCTGCAAGAATCCTTGCCGCTCAGAGAAATCGGGGATGAGAAGCGCCTCCAGAGAATCCAAGGCGGGCTCAGAAAAGGACCTTTCGAGATGCAGCTGGAACCACAAAGAAGTCTGGGGAGGGGGCCATTGGGTTGTGGTTGTTGTTGTTACTTTTGGACAGAGAATACATCGCTCCCTGTGGCCTGATCTCCCTGCAAGAGCCAAAGGGTCCTTTCCTTTTCCTAAAGCTATAATAATAATAATAATAATAATAATAATAATAATAATAATAATTTATTTATACCCTGCCCCATCTCCCCAAAGAGACTTGGAGAGGCTTACATGAGGCCACACCCATCAATACAATATACACAATATAACACAATATAACATATTATTGTAACAATATAACAATAATAATAACGTATTATTATTATTATTATTATTATTATTATTATTATTATTATATGTTCCATCTGTGTCGTCTCCAGAAAAGCAGAAAACAAGCTTGCTCCCTTCGCCTCCCTATGACTTTCTCATGTCTCCTCTCAGCCTTCTCTTTTGCAGGCTCAACATGCCCAGCTCTTTAAGCTGCTCCTCATAGGGCTTGTTCTCCAGACTCTTTGATATCGAGCTAGAACTTGGAGGCTCCTACCCAGGAGAGAGGAGCCCTTAGACCCACCAAAGAGAGTCTGAAACCCTTGGCAAGCGAAAGAGGAGAAAGGCCCAGAATTTTCCCGGATATTTCCCAAATAAATCTCACCAAGGTTGAAGAAAAGCAATCAAGGTTTATTTAGCGATCCAGCTGAAAAGGATGCAGAGCTGCAATCATTTGCCAGCAGAGCATAAAGAGAATACATCAATACAGCCATATTTATAGTAAATTCAAAGTTGCAGAGTTCAAACTTCCCGCCCCGGCCTCCCTGCTTCCCTCCACCGTGATTGGACAATGGGCAAACAGCTGGGAGGCGGCCCTCCCACCCCCGGCGCCTCTGGACCAATCAGGAAGCTCCAGCGGTCTGTAGGATCCAATGGGGAGGCTCCTACCACCTAGCGGCAACAGCAAATCAGGAGAGAGGGAGGCGGGATGATAGAATATAAAGGAATCTGTGGATGAATTCCGAAAAAAATGCCATGTGGCCTGCGAGACAAAAAAAGGAAAGTCTCAAACAAGGCTGATCTATTGTGTTTTGATTGGAATTAATCAACATGTGTAAAGGAAAGTCTGGGTTTTCTGCTTCCCTGGAGACTAGGACGCCATGCAACCATGGCTTCAAACTACAAGGAAGGAGATTCCATCTGAACATGAGGAAGAACATCCTGACTGTGAGAGCCGTTCAGCAGTGGAACTCTCTGCCCCGGAGGGAGTGTGGTGGAGGCTCCTTCTTTGGAGGCTTTGAAACAGAGGCTGGGTGGCCGTCTGTCGGGGGTGATTTGAATGCAATATTCCTGCTTCTTGGCAGAATGGGGTTGGACTGGATGATGGCCCACAAGGTCTCTTCCAACTCTTTGATTCCAAGATTCTATGATTCCATGCTCTGAACATCTATATAATAAAAACCCAATAACAAAAGCCTTTGACAACAAATCCAAAATCGTATTTTGTTCCAATGCCCTTGGAGAACTGTCAATCATAAGGGTGGGGAGCGAGGTGTTCGACAACACAGGGATAGTGCATGCATATCTCAGCTTAGGCAGCTTTGAACCAGATGCAAACGTCTGGGCTGGTCAAGAGTGTCCAACACTTTCACGGGGGAATTTGCACGTACCGAAGGCAAACCCAGCCCCTGAGTGTCCTGAAGGGGACAACACCCCACTCACAAAGATCATGTAGGACGTCAGGTGTGATTTGAAGGCATGAGGTGCTTCCTCCTGTCGCCAGGAGAGTTCTCTGTTGAAGGCCTTATCTTCTGCACAGATAAGGAGGACCTGAGAGCCAAGGGAAAAGCCCAGCTCAGCACAGCTTGGCCAAACCTTCCACCCCAGGCCTCCCTGGCAACCCACACATGTTGCTCATCCAGGTGTACGGTTGTGTGGGGCTTCCCTGGTGTCTCCCTCTGTGCGCTGCCAGGAGTGGCTGTCCTCCTCGTCCAAGGGGTGAATCAGGGATTCCTGCCGGTGACGCAGGAGGTGCTCCCGGGCCCAGCCTCACCCTCCAGGGGCCTTGAACACCATGCGTGCTTACTCATTCTCGCATGGAAAAATACCTGCAGACAAGCTGGAAGGTGTCCAGAGGAGGGCAAGTGGAATGATCAAAGGTCTGGAGACCATGAATAATCCCCATGAGGAGCATCTTGGAGAGCTGGGCATGTTTAGCCTGCAGAAGAGAAGGAGACATGAGAGGAGCCATGGATAATAAATATGTGGAAGGAAGAGGGAGCAAGCTTCCTTTCTCTGCCCTGGAGACTAGAACACAGATTACAAGAAAGGAGATTCTACCTGAACATTAGGAAGGACTTCCTGACTGTAAGAAGAGCTGTTCAACAGTGGAACTGAGGTCAGACACAGAGACCTCTGCCTTCAAGCAGATCTGACTGTGGCAGGGAGTTTCACAGTTCCTGGAAGCATGAACTCTCAAAGTGACAGCAGGACTGTGGCTCCAGCAACAGCTTCAACCAAGAACCCTTTTCTTTCTCCCTGCTAACTTCCCTCTGCTTCACTGTAACAATCCCCCAATAAAAAGCATCCTTTCCTTTAATTTTCTCTCTCTCTGAAGTGATACATTGTGTCCTTTACTGACTCTAACCCCACTACAACTATGAACTTACCTTTTCCGCCCGCGGAACTCTGCTGGCTCACCCGGGACGCTCCTGCACCGCCCCAGGGAGGCCAGAACTGTGATTCTTCAAACCACGGATATTGTTGCAACTCAGAGTAGGCTTCACCTTGGTTCCAAACACCACCACACAAGAGCTGTAGTTTTATAGTTTATTGAGGGAAAAATCCAAGTCAAAATAAAGAATAAGCATTGCAAATCCCAGAGATTAAGGTTAAATGCAGAATACAGTTCCAAAGATCTTCAGGTAAAAGCAGGAGACATATTCCTATTGTCAAAGTTCAAACCAGAGTCCCAGGTACAAGCAATGAAACTTTTGCCCCAAGAATCAGCATGCAAGAAATCCCAAGCATACTGCTTTCCAGGCTCAGGTTATTCAGGCTAATAAGCTACGTTGAACTGACGCTTTCACAGAGTTTCCAGGAGGCCTAAATACCTTTCTAACATCAAAAACTTAGGTTCTCAGCATCATGAAAGCATTGCGATGACCTTTCACTGAGCTAGCCTCCCATCTGCTTGCCAGACATGAACTCCGCCTGACCCAGAGATCAAGGTGAGCTTCTTGGGTTAAATCCTTATCTGCACTTTCGGTATCATCGTGGGAAGGCACCTGCTTGCTATTCCCTTTGTTAAAATTCCTTTCTGGTGAAAACAGCTGTGTTGACACTGCACTGTCTGTGAGAGCAGGCTCGGAGATTTGAGGCACAGACAAAGAGCCAGGAAGCTGAGACCCAACAGGAATCTGAATCCCATCATCCTCATCATCAGAAACTAGCTCAGCCACAACAGATATAGAAACCAGCCAAGTCCCAGTATCCGCGGGTGACTGATCAGGGGCTTTGAACGCCATACGTACTTACTCATTCCCGCATGGAAAAATACCTGTGGACAAGCTGGAAGGTGTCCAGAGTAGGGCAAGTGGCATGATCAAAGGTCTGGAGACTATGAATAATCCCAGTGAGGAGCATCTTAAAGAGCTGGGCATGTTTAGCCTGCAGAAGAGAAGGCTGAGAGGAGACATGAGAGGAGCCATGTAGAAATATGTGGAAGGAAGAGGGGGCAGGCTTCCTTTCTCTGCCCTGGAGACCAGGACTCAATGGAGCCTTGGCACAGACGAGAGGCTTATGGTCATCGCTGCTTTCTCCCTTGATGCGTGCCACAATTTATCTAATGGTATTTGCTCACCTTGTGTGCCTAACTCATCATTCTCGTATTTATAGAAATATGAATACTCTGTCCATTAGCAAAAAATCTCCCGGGGTCCGGCCCATCAATGGTGCCACTCATCCTCTTGTTGAGCGGCAGCTTTGCGCAACTTAAACACATCTGCAAATATTTAGCCAGATGTTCAGGCATGGCCGGTGTGTTGTGCACCGATCCCTAATGCACAACTTCAACTTCAAAGCAAATGCATACCTTCTGCTGCATCTCTTTCCAATGGTTTTGATAGAACCAGGAAAAAAATGTTTCACAAAGCAGGGTTCTCAATATTCCCAAATATGTTGCAAACCCATAGAAGCCAACGGAGCTTTTCCAACGTGGCCAAATTCACAGACTTTAAAGGCCAACTGAGTTTGAAAGAGCAACGTGTTCGTGTCGGCTTGTCCTGACTAAGTGGGTCCATTGAATCACTGACTGAATGGTGAGTCAACATTTAAGCAAATTCCATTCATTAATTCTATTCGTTTGCTGGGACAAAAAAAAAAGGAGGACCCAGGCCATCGTTTCTGTCTTTGGTCATGTTTCTTGGGCATGTTTTCCTTTTCCGCTCTAATTAATTCCACCAGTGTGCTTTGATGTCATTAGAATACGTAAGACAGGCCTTCCTCTGGCCCAGTTCCTGAGCATTTACTGCAACTGATGCTCTTGAGAAATCTGGAATCCCATCTTGGACTTGGCACTTTTGAGTGTCTCCATCTTCAGCAAAGAAGGAGAAGAAAACCACCAAATACGTTTCTGTTGACTGTGCCTGGCTTGGAAGGAGATGTGTGAGCCCAAGGGAACAAACACTCACAACACCAGAAATGCTCCGGCTCATTTCTCCTAAGAGCCAAAACCACAAACTGGCAAGAGATGGGCAAGAGCCGGATGCAACTGAGACGGTAGATCTCCATTTCTGGACGGATTCCTCCTGGATGGATTCCATGGAACCCAACACGTTTCAAGGAAGGAAATGCCCAAGTCATAAGAGAAACCCTCATCTTCGCAACACAGCCCTCCATGGCAGTCTGGGCTTCTTTCCACGGCCTGCATGCTCGGACTTGGCATAGAGATGGATCCAAGAAGGACGCCGGGTCTTCTGCTAGCCAGCCCTGGGAGTTCTTGGAAGGTCTCTGCCACCTGCTAGTTCTTCCAGGTGTATGTCTTTTAATAGTGTTTTCTCTCTTGTTCTAATGACGTTGTGTCCCGCCTTGAACCACAGGGAAAGGCAGGTAATACATTCATTATTATTACCAAAAACCACTCTCGTGACTCTGGGGGGCCTGATCAGTTGGCCGTGGAGGGTCCCACCAGCTGATGAACTTTCTCCAGTGACACAGTTGCACAATCACCCAGAAGGGAGGAGGCAAGGACCCTTGGACAGAGGAAGGTCCCCATTGACCCAGGAGACAGCACAAGAGTGGAGAAAAGGGCATCTCTACTCCAGGCACTTGGCACAATTGCCCAGTAACAATCCTTCCTGGCCAACGATGAACCCTTCCACCCAACAATGGATCAATTCCTGACCTGCCCGTAAGGTGACCAAGTCACCCAGGGCCCTGCCTTTGTCTTTCCCTGGGAACCCACCCATCAAGGTGGTTCGGCACCCATTGTATCCTCAGCTGGACCCACAGTGAGGTCAAAGCCCATCAGTCCCAGATCTTGCCCACATTCCTTTCCTTAAGCACCCAAAGGAGGTGGACATAGAAAACGACCACGAGCTTCAAACTGAGCAATGACGGTTTATTAAATATCCTGCCAGAAAAGGAAACCAATCTGCAGCAGCTTTGGACAGAACACTTCCACCAATGCACGGATCATAATTTGCATCCTAGACCCCTGCCCTTCCTGGCTGATCAAGGAAGCCAGAGGGGGTTTGGCAGGGGGGGTGAAGGTGATGGTTAATACCTCCTTACAGGAAGGAAAATTTCCAGCGAGCTTGAAACAAGCTATTATAAAACTGCTGTTGAAGAAACCATCACTGGATCCCACCCAATTCGACAACTTTCGGCCAGTTTCCAATCTCCCCTACTTGGGCAAAGTCATGGAACGTGTGGTGGCAACACAACTCCAGGGATTCCTGGTAGACACTGATTATCTTGATCCGGCACAGTCTGGCTTTAGGCCGGAACATGGAACGGAAACAGCCTTGGTCGCATTGGTAGATGATCTGCGCAGGGAACTGGACAGGGGGAGTGTGTCCCTGTTAGTTCTGCTGGACCTCTCAGCGGCCTTCGATACCGTCGATCACGGTATCCTTCTGAGTCGCCTCACGGATATGGGGCTCGGGGGTACTGCTTTGCAGTGGCTCCAGTCCTTTCTTGAGGGACGGTCCCAGAAGGTGTTGCTGGGTGACACCTGTTCGGCTCCACAGCCGTTGTCATGTGGAGTCCCACAGGGTTCAATTCTGTCCCCGATGTTGTTTAACATCTACATGAAGCCGTTGGGAGAGATCATTCGGAGTTTCGGAATGAGATGTTATCTCTATGCAGATGATGTCCAAATCTGTCACTCCTTCTCACCTGTCACTAAGGAGGCCGTTCAGACGTTGAACCGGTGTCTAGCTGCTGTATCGGACTGGATGAGAGCTAACAAATTGAAACTGAATCCAGACAAGACAGAGGTCCTACTGGTCAGTCGGAAGGCCGAACAGGGCATAGGGTTACAGCCTGTGTTAGACGGGGTTCCACTCCCCCTGAAGATGCAGGTTCGCAGCTTGGGAGTGATCTTGGACTCATCGCTGAGCCTGGAACCCCAGGTCTCAGCGGTGGCCGGGAGAGCTTTTGCACAATTAAAACTTGTGCACCAGTTGCGCCCGTACCTCGGGAAGTCAGATCTGGCCACAGTGGTCCACGCTCTTGTCACATCCCGGTTGGATTACTGCAACACACTCTATGTGGGGTTGCCTTTGAAGACTGCTCGGAAACTTCAACTAGTCCAGCGGGAAGCAGCCAGATTGCTCACCGGAGCGGCGTACAGGGAGCACACCACCCCCCTGTTGCGCCAACTCCACTGGCTGCCGATCCAATTCCGAGCACAATTCAAAGTGCTGGTTTTGACCTACAAAACCCTATACGGTTCCAGCCCAGTGTATTTGTCCGAACGGATCTCCCTCTACGTCCCACCTCGAAGCCTAAGATCTTCTGGGGAGGCCCTGCTCTCGAACCCACCACTCTCACAAGTGAGGTTGGCGGGGACGAGGAGCAGGGCCTTCTCAGTGGTGGCCCCCCACCTGTGGAACTCACTCCCCGGGGAGATTAGATTGGCGACCTCCCTCCTGGCATTCAGGAAAAAACTGAAGACCAGGGTTTGGGATCAAGCCTTTGGACACACTGGCAACTAAATTAAGGATCTAAGGATAGACAAGGACAAATGGAATGGAATGGATATATGGACTCTGAACCCGAGCATGAGATTGTTTTTAATATTTTATTATGCACTGATGTTTTAATTTAACTGTTGAATTGCTTTTTTGTATTTTGTATTGTTGTCAATTGATTTAGGCATCTAATGTGCCTCCTCTGTAAGCCGCCCTGAGTCCCCCTGGGGTGAGAAGGGCGGGGTATAAGTAAATGAAATAATAATAATAATAATAATAATAATAATAATAATAATAATAATAAAACTATAAATTACTATCTTTTATGGGAGGGTCCTGTTCGACTTCAAGAGTAGCAAATGCTGTGGAGACAGAAGGTGATTTGGAGGTGAAGACGAGAGCAGACCCTCCTGTTCAAGGAGCTCCACTGGCTGCCGTTTGTTTTCTGAGAGCCCAATTCAAGGTGCAGGTGCTTACCTACAAAGCCCTAAACGGTTTGGGACCAGCCTACCTGTGTGACCGCATCTCCGTCTATGAACCCACGTGTTCTCTTCGCTCATCCAGAGAGACCCTGCTCGCGATTCCACCTGCATCGCAGGTGCGTCTGGTGGGGATGCGGGACAGGGCCTTTTTTGTGGTAGCCCCCCGACTTTGGAACACCCTCCCCAAAGACATCAGACAGGCCCCTACTTTGGCAGTCTTTAGGAAGAACTTGAAGACCTGGCTGTTCCGATGTGCCTTTCCCTAATAGGAAACTCCAGCAATATGTCCCAGAAGCACTTTATCAGAGTCTTAAGATTGTCTGCACACGGCACTTCCCTAAATTCCTAGTTTTATTGTGTCGTGGTATACTGTTTTTATTGTTTACTGCTTTTGTTTTTATTGTTTGATTCGCTTTAAATTATGTGTTTTGTTATGCTATTGTTTCTATGGAGGCCTTGGCCTGTGTAAGCCGCATCGAGTCCTTCGGGAGATGCTAGCGGGGAACAAATAAAGTTAATAATAATAATAATAATAATAATAATACCCCAAAGCAAACTGGAGGCCGCAATCCCTGGAACTGGCAATGTATATGCTGGGGGTGGTAGCTAGCCTCAGTTGCTCCCACCTTGAGGACAGGAGAACCAGTAAGGCAAGTTTATTTTGAGGAAGCTCCTTAAGCCGCTCCTCAAGGGTCTGGAGAACAAGCCCTATGAGGAGCGGCTTAAGGAGCTGGGCATGTTTAGCCTGAAGAAGAGAAGGCTGAGAGGAGATTTGATGAGGGCCATGTATAAATATGTGAGAGGAAGCCACAGGGAGGAGGGAGCAGATCAAGGGTCTGGAGAACAAGCCCTATGAGGAGCGGCTAAAGGAGCTGGGCATGTTTAGCCTGAAGAAGAGAAGGATGAGAGGAGACATGATGAGGGCCATGTATAAATATGTGAGAGGAAGCCACAGGGAGGAGGGAGCAGATAAAGGGTCTGGAGAACAAGCCCTATGAGGAGCGGCTAAAGGAGCTGGGCATGTTTAGCCTGAAGAAGAGAAGGCTGAGAGGAGATATGATGAGGGCCATGTATAAATATGTGAGAGGAAGCCACAGGGAGGAGGAGGGAGCAAGCTTCCTTTCTGCTTCCCTGGAGACTAGGACGCAATGGAGCCATGGCTTCAAACTACAAGAGAGGAGATTCCATCTGAACATGAGGAAGAACTTCCTGACTGTGAGAGCCGTTCTTTATTAATGACTTAGATGAAGGGCTAGAAGGCATGATCATCAAGTTTGCAGACGACACCAAATTGGGAGGGAGAGCCAAGACTCCAGAGGACAGGAGCAGGACTCAAAGGGATCTTGACAGATTAGAGAGATGAAGGGCCAAAACTAACAAAATGAAGTTCAAGAGGGACAAATGCAAGATACTCCACTTTGGCAGGAAAAACAAAATGCAAAGATACAGAATGGGGCTCGAGAGCAGTACGTGTGTAAAAGATCTTGGAGTCCTCGTGGACAACAAGTTAAACATGAGCCAGGAATGTGATGTGGCGGCAAAAAAAGCCAATGGCATTTTGGCCTGCATCAAGAGGAGCCTAGTGTCTAGATCTAGGGAAGTCATGCTCCCCATGCTCTATTCTGTTTTGGTTAGACCACATCTGGAATATTGTGTCCCATTCTGGGCACCACAATTCAAGAGAGATGTTGACTCTAAGCTGGAATGTGTCCAGAGGAGGGTGACTCAAATGATCAAGCCTATGAGGAGCGGCTTAAAGAGCTGGGCATGTTTAGCCTGAAGAAGAGAAGGCTGAGAGGAGATATGATAGCCATGTATAAATATGTGAGAGGAAGCCACAGGGAGGAGGAGGGAGCAAGCTTCCTTTCTGCTTCCTTGGAGACTAGGACGCAATGGAACAATGGCTTCAAACTACAAGAGAGGAGATTCCACCTGAACATGAGGAAGAACTTCCTGACTGTGAGAGCCGTTCAGCAGTGGAACTCTCTGCCCCGGAGTGTGGTGGAGGCTCCTTCTTTGGAAGCTTTGAAACAGAGGCTGGATGGCCATCTGTCAGGGGTGATTTGAATGCAATATTCCTGCTTCTTGGCAGGATGGGGTTGGACTGGATGGCCCAGGCGGTCCCTTCCAACTCTTGGATTCTATGATTCTATGATTCTATGATTCTTCGATTCTAGGATTCTATGATTCTATGAAATCTTGATTAAAGGTACACACTATCTAACCTGGGAAGGGTCCTTGTTGTTGTTAGTGTCTTGGCAAATGGACCAAGGCTTAACCCTTATTATCCAGTCTGGTGTCCTTGTCCTTAGCAAAACGATAAGTTGCTATCTTTTATGGGAGGGTCCTGTTCGACTTCAAGAGTAGCAAATGCTGTGGAGACAGAAGGTGATTTGGAGGTGAAGACGAGAGCAGACTCCAAAGCAACTGGAGGCCGCAATTCCCGGAACTGGCAATGTATGTGCTGGGGGTGGTAGCTAGCCTCAGCCTCAGTTGCTCCCACCTTGAGGACAGGAGAACCAGTAAGGCAGGTTTATTTTGAGGAAGCCCTGAGGGATCCATGGCTCTTGGTCTGACCTCTTTGGGACCAAAGGCAGGAGGTGCTTGTAAATGGGGTGACTAAGGGGTCCCCTTCCCAGCCCTGCCCTGGCCTTGGAATGGGAGGGAGGGGGCTTCCTTAGGGAATGGAGTGCATTGTTGCAAGGGTGACTGGACTCCCCTCCTGGGCATGGAGGAACTCGTCTCTTTCTAGGAAAAGGTTTGTCCAGAAAGAGCAGACGGGGCCTTTCTGGGGAGTGGCCACTCTCTCAGGACTTCTGAGCCAGCTGTCCTTTGCCTCAAGACAGAGCGGCCTCGCCCTTGGACAGTGGAAGGTCCCCGTTGACCCAGGAGCCCACACAACAGTGGAGGAGAGGGCGTTGTGAGTGTGTGCCTGCCCTCCTCTGGCCCCCTGCCCGCTTCCCGTAATGGGATCATCTGTCTGCAGGTGCTGCTTAATCCTTACTGGCAAAGCAGGAGGCAGCCAAGCAGAGCAGCCAGCCAGGAATTGCAGTCCGGCTGCTGCCAGCCTTATTGCAAAATTATAGGCTCACGGAAACCCAGAGGTGGAGGGACCCATGGGGCCATCTAGACCAACCCCTTGAGCCTGCTACCAAACGAGGACCATCCCGCTGATGCATAAAGGGCCCCGAAGAAAGAGAATCCACTGTCCACAATACTCCCCTAAAAAGATTTATAGTTTATCAAACAAATAATATCATTTTTCTCCTTTTTATTAAAAGCTTTTCTGGAGATCCAGAGCTGTGAAATGCTAAAGTGCTAGAGTGTCAGGAATGTGGACGAACACAGAGAGTGCTCACTAATGCTTCCTCTTCATCTTGGAAAGAAGTGACAAGTGGAGTGCCACAAGCAGGGTTCCCCCCTGGGCCCGGTCCTGTTCAACATCTTTATTAATGACTTAGATGAAGGGCTAGAAGGCAGGATCATCAAGTTTGCAGACGGGACCAAATTGGGAGGGAGAGCCAATAGTCCAGAGGACAGGAGCAGGACTCAAAACGATCTTGACAGATTAGAGAGATGGGCCAAAACTAACAAAATGAAGTTCAACAGTGACAAATGCAAGATACTCCACTTAGGCAGAAAAAACGAAATGCAAAGAGACAGAATGGGGGACGATGCCTGGCTTGGGAGCAGTACGTGTGAAAAAGATCTTGGAGTCCTCGTGGGGAGGAAGGTGAACATGAGCCAGGAATGTGATGTGGCGGCAAAAAAAGCCAATGGGATTTTGGCCTGCATCAAGAGGAGCATAGTGTCTACATCTAAGGAAGTAATGCTCCCCATGCTCTATTCTGCTTTGGTTAGACCACACCTGGAATATTGTGTCCAATTCTGGGCACCACAATTCAAGAGAGATATTGACTCTAAGCTGGAATGTGTCCAGAGGAGGGCAACTCAAATGATCAAGGGTCTGGAGAACAAACCCTATGAGGAGCGGCTTAAGGAGCTGGGCATGTTTAGCCTGAAGAAGAGAAGGCTGAGAGGAGATATGAGAGCCATGTACAAATATGTGAGAGGAAGCCACAGGGAGGAGGAGGGAGCAAGCTTGTTTTCTGCTTCCTTGGAGACTAGGACGCAATGGGACAATGGCTTCAAACTACAAGAGAGGAGATTCCACCTGAACGTGAGGAAGAACTTCCTGACTGTGAGAGCCGTTCAGCAGTGGAACTCTCTGCCCCGGAGGGAGTGTGGTGGAGGCTCCTTCTTTGGATGCTTTGAAACAGAGGCTGGATGGCCATCTGTCAGGGGTGATTTGAATGCAATATTCCTGCTTCTTGGCAGAATGGGGTTGGACTGGATGGCCCAGGAGGTCTCTTCCAACTCTTTGATTCTATGATTCTATGAATGGATTTAGCAGCAGCTGTACCCTACCAATACAGAAGGAACATCATGGCTCCATCTTGGGGATTCTGGGAGCAGCAATCCAAAGAGAAGCCTCTTCCCCAAGTCCAGAAGGATGGCCAAGGGTGTAAAGGGTTGTGCAAAGCTCATGGGAAACTCTGAAGGCCAAAGTCAGGCAGAGACACATTGAAGAACGAATCGCCTTCTACCAGGGGAAGCTGCAAAAAGAGCAGCATTGCTCAGTCTTAGGAATCCCTAAGAAATCATTTCCCGCACATTCCGACCCATTCTGGTGCTTTCTACCTGTAATTGGAAACGTAATGGAAATGTTCACCATGAATGGTTTTGCTTAGGGCTGGCTTTTTCCATTACAGCTTAATGGTTGCTATTTCTTGATTGGCCAAAGCCTCTCTAGTGCCCTAATGAGGTTTGCTGAATTTGTCAGCTGTTGCCGGGCGGATTTCCCAAAATATCCATAAAGGGCAAGGTGCCTGTGCTTGGGGGCCAAATTGCTCTGCTCTTTGGCACCTGGACCAGCATCCTGGCAAATAAGCGACCGCCTTCGGATCATTAAGGCTGCCGTTCTAGGACCCGAAAGGGGGGGCAGATTTCCCTTGCCGGCACCGCCTTCCTCAGAAGGAGGCACCACACAAGCCTCCAGGTGTTCTTGGACTGCAACACGTTATGTGACGATGGAGCAGATGCTGGGAGTCACAGTCCAACAGCGCCCGGGATCCAAATGTTTCTCCTCTCTGGACTGATGACATATTTTAGGGGCACTTTTGTTGCTCCTAATGAACTCTGGCTTGCACTTCATGCATGCTCCATGCCACTTCTGGTCAACCTTGCAAGGAACAATAACCAGAAGTGGCATGGAGCATGCACCACACAAGCCTCCAGATGTTCTTGCCTTCCAGCCAGTCTCACAGCTCAATGGGGATTTTGGCCCTTTCAGTGCAGACCCAATGGGCCAAAGGATTGCTTTATTTTCAGCTCTGCTAACATGTAGCTTGGCATACTCTGTAGACTTAATGCAGTTTGACACCACTGTCATGGTTCAATGCTATGGAATCCTGGGAACTGTAGTTTTGCAAGGTCTATCGTTATCTTTGCCAAAGAGCGGAAACTATACAACCCAGGACTCCATGTGAAGTCAAACATGACCCCCCCCCCCCCATAAGAGATAGTAACTTATAGTTTTGCTAAGGGCAAGGACACCAGGCTGGATAATAAGAGTTAAGCCTTGGTCAGGTGTGTATCATTTAACCAAGGCTTTATGCCCTATTTTCATATGTTCACAGCAGAAGGTGACCCTTTATGGACCTTCATTGACTACTCTAAAGCCTTTGACTGTGTGGATCATAATAAATTGTGGCAAGTTCTTGGTGGGATGGGCATCCCAAGCCCCCTTCCCTCTCTCCTGAGGAATCTTTACAAGGACCAAGGAGCAACAGTCAGAACTGACCACGGAACAACAGACTGGTTCAAGATTGGGAAAGGCGTCCGGCAAGGCTGCATCCTCTCACCCAACCTATTCAACTTGTACGCAGAACACATCATGCGATGTGCGGGGCTGGATGAATGCAAGGCTGGGGTGAAAATGGCTGGAAGAAACATTCACAACCTCAGATATGCAGATGACACCACTCTGATGGCCGAAAGCGAGGAGGAGCTGAGGAGCCTTCTCATCAAGGTGAAAGAAGAAAGCGCAAAAGCCGGGTTGCAGCTAAACGTCAAAAAAACCAAGATGATGGCAACAAGAATGATTGACAACTGGGAAATAGAGGGAGAAACCGTGGAGGCCGTGACAGGGTTTGTATTTCTAGACGCAAAGATGACTGCAGATGCAGACTGTGGCCAGGAAATCAGAAGACGCTTCCTTCTTGGGAGGAGAGCAATGTCCAGTCTCGATCAAAGAGTGAAGAGTAGAGACATCAGACTGGCAACCAAGATCCATTGCCTAGTCCAAGCCATGGTCTTCCCTGGAGTCACCTCCGGATGTGAGAGCTGGACCTTCGGGAAGGCTGAGCCAAGGAAGAGAGATGCTTTTGAGCTGTGGTGTTGGAGGAAAGTTCTGAGAGTGCCTTGGACTGCGAGAAGGTCCAACCAGTCCATCCTCCAGGAAATAAAGCCCGGCTGCTCACTGGAGGGAAAGATACTAGAGACAAAGCTGAAGTCCTTCGGCCACATCAGGAGGAGACAGCAAAGCCTGGAGAAGACAATGATGCTGGGGAAAGTGGAAGGCAAAAGGAAGAGGGGCCGACCAAGGGCAAGATGGATGGGTGGCATCCTTGAAGTGACTGGACTGACCTCGAAGGAGTTGGGGGTGGGGACGGCTGACAGGGAGCACTGGCGTGGGCTGGTCCATGAGGTCACGAAGAGTCGGAGACGACTGAACGAATGAACAACAACAACATGAATAATATGAACTATGGACACTGGGGGAGGGTAGTTGGGGTTACTCTCTGTATTATGATTTCTATATTTTCATATTTTCTCATGTATTTCTATACTTCCCTTCATGTATCTGACCTTGCCCTGACCCTTTTTGCCCCCTTCCCATCTCCTTGAGGAAAAATGTGTCAGGAAGTTGCCCTGATCCTGGAGGGACCGAGATTAGCCATCACAAAGAACTCTTCTCTATAGACCTCCCTTGCATGGACAGTGACAAAAGGTGATATTCTTTGGCTGCGGAGGTACTTGGCCACCAAGGGAGTCACCAATTAGCCAACTCTTAATCATATCTCCACGGGTTAAGGGGAAACCCTCAAAAAGTTTCCCCCTCCCAACCTGTCACCCATTCAGCCTCTCACTAAAGATATCCCCCTAAGTTTGCCCCCATTGTTCCCCTGTCTGTGCTGTTAAAGAAAACCCGAATTATGTTTATTGCCACCCATCACAGGACAATAGACTAGACTAGACTCGCCAGTCATTTGGACATTTCCCAAGTTTCCATAATCCACTCAAGAATGCATTGTATTCCTTTGTCCCGCCTGCCTCCCTCCTGATTTGCTGACGCGCCGAAATGGCAGGAGCCTTCTGATTGGCCCAGGCGCACCACAGCAGCCCTGTGATTGGCCCACACACTCAGAGGGAGGCCGAGCCTCCTCCCAGCTGTTGCGGCATCAGCCAACCACTTTTCAGCCAGGCAGAGGGTGGGGAGCGGAGAGAATTGAAACCCACAACTCTGTATTTTCTATAAAAATGCCATTTATGTCTGTAACCACATGCTCTGCTTGGCGAATGATTGCTGCTTTGCATCCTTTTCAGCTGAATCACTAATAAACCTCGGTGGTGCTTCCTTCAACTTGGTGAGACCCTTTATTGGGAAAATCTGGGAAAAATATTGGGTGTTTCTCTGTCTCGCCAGGGCAACGAACTCTTTGATGAGTCTGATTGGTCTCTGCCTCCTGGCAAAGACCCCTAAATTCCAGCTCTATAACACATAAATCTGAATCATGTCAGTTTAAGTTTACCAAACTACCCAGAGGGGGTAGCTGGCATGTGTATCCCCTCATCAAAATGGCCAAGACCACCAAGACCAAAGTGTTTGTGACCCCAGACCCTCCAGACCCCCACTGGTCCTTCTCTGCTCTCTTTTCCTGGGTGTTTTTGCTCAGAGAGGCAGAAAAACACAGGCCGGCACAACGGAGCAGAATTCAAAACGATCTTGACAGATTAGAGAGATGGGCCAAAACTAACAAAATGAAGTTCAACAGTGACAAATGCAAGATACTCCACTTTGGCAGAAAAAATGAAATGCAAAGATACAGAATGGGGGACAATGCCTGGCTCGAGAGCAGTACGTGTGGAAAAGATCTTGGAGTCCTCGTGGGGAGGAAGGGGAACGTGAGCCAGGAATGTGATGTGGCAGCAAAAAAAGCCAATGGGATGTTGGCCTGCATCAAGAGGAGCCTAGTGTCTAGATCTAAGGAAGTAATGCTCCCCATGCTCTATTCCGCTTTGGTTAGATCACACCTGGAATATTGTGTCCAATTCTGGGCACCACAATTCAAGAGAGATGTTGACAAGCTGGAATGTGTCCAGAGGAGGGCGACTAAAATGATCAAGGGTCTGGAGAACAAGCCCTATGAGGAGCGGCTTAAGGAGCTGGGCATGTTTAGCCTGAAGAAGAGAAGGCTGAGAGGAGATATGATGAGGGCCATGTATAAATATGTGAGAGGAAGCCACAAGGAAGAGGAGGGAGCAAGCTTCCTTTCTGCTTCCCTGGAGACTAGGACGCAATGGAAGAATGGCTTCAAACTACAAGAGAGGAGATTCCATCTGGACATGAGGAAGAACTTCCTGACTGTGAGAGCCGTTCAGCAGTGGAACTCTCTGCCCCGGAGGGAGTGTGGTGGAGGCTCCTTCTTTGGAGGCTTTGAAGCAGAGGCTGGATGGCCATCTGTCAGGGGTGATTTGAATGCAATGTTCCTGCTTCTTGGCAGAATGGGGTTGGACTGGATGATGGCCCAGGAGGTCTCTTCCAACTCTAGGATTCTAGGATTCTATGATTCTTTTCCCTGGCGATTTTGCTCAGAGAGGCAGAAAAACACAGGCTGGCACAATGGAGTTGGCCTGCATATGCACCTGACTGCCAGTTCTGGGAAGGTGGTGAGATGCCTGGGATGCCCCTCGGATGTGCAAACCCCCATAGAAAGAGGCCCAGAGCGCTTCCAACCCCGTGGTCTTTGTTCCCGGCAAAAGACAGAGGGGTCAATGTCTGCTGAGCTGGATCCCGGAAAGAAAGCTTTGTGCTGTCGCGGGGAATTAGCTCCTTCCCGGCCAGGTGCCCAGCCAGGCGCAGTAATTGCTCCTTTGGAGGCACATGCTTCCCGTTTGTCGGAGCCCCGGGCATCTCACAAGGGGGGGGGGGGGGGCACAGGTGGGTCCTGGCGGCTGGTGCATCGGTCAAGCGGGGCCAGGTGACGCAGCGGCTCTCCCTTGAGCAACACCTCCTGCCAGCCTGGCTCGTGCCACCTGCGCCACCTGGAAGAGGCAGACAAGGAGGAGGAGAAAGAGGAGAATAGGAAGAGGGAAAAGAAGCACAGAACCATAGAATAATAGAATTGGAAGAGACCCCATGGGCCATCTAGTCCACCCCCTTCTGCCATGCAGGAAATGCACAATCAAAGCACCCCCGACAGAAGCCCAATCAGCCTCTGTTTCAAAGCTTCCAAGGAAGGAGTTTCCGTCAGACTTCAAGGCAGAGAGTTCCACTGTTTAACAGCTTGTACAGTCAGGAAGTTCTTCCTAATGGTCAGGTGGAGTCTCCTTCATAGAATAATAGAGGTGGAAGAGACCCCATGGGCCATCTAGTCCACCCCTTCTGCCATGCAGGAAAAGCACAATCAAAGCACCCCCGACAGAAGCCCAGTCAGCGTCTGTTTCAAAGCTTCCAAGGAAGGAGTTTCCATCAGACTTCAAGGCAGAGAGTTCCACTGTTTAACAGCTTGTACAGTCAGGAAGTTCTTCCAAATGGTCAGGTGGAATCTCCTTCCTTTCCTGTCGCTTGAACCCATGGCTCCATTGAGTCCCAGTCTCGAGGGCAGAGAAAGGAAGTCTGGAAGTTCTTCCAAATGGTCAGGTGGAATCTCCTTCATAGAATAATAGAGGTGGAAAAGACCCCATGGGCCATCTAGTCCACCCCCTTCTGCCATGCAGGAAAAGCACAATCAAAGCACCCCCGACAGAAGCCCAATCAGCCTCTGTTTCAAAGCTTCCAAGGAAGGAGCTTCCATCAGACTTCAAGGTAGAGAGTTCCACTGTTTAACAGCTTGTACAGTCAGGAAGTTCTTCCAAATGGTTAGGTGGAATCTCCTTCATAGAATAATAAAGGCGGAAAAGACCCCATAGGCCATCTAGTCCACCCCCTTCTGCCATGCAGGAAAAGCACAATCAAAGCACCCCCGACAGAAGCCCAATCAGCCTCTGTTTCAAAGCTTCCAAGGAAGGAGCTTCCATCAGACTTCAAGGTAGAGAGTTCCACTGTTTAACAGCTTGTACAGTCAGGAAGTTCTTCCTAATGGTCAGGTGGAATCTCCTTCATAGAATAATAAAGGCGGAAAAGACCCCATAGGCCATCTAGTCCACCCCCTTCTGCCATGCAGGAAAAGCACAATCAAAGCACCCCCGACAGAAGCCCAATCAGCCTCTGTTTCAAAGCTTCCAAGGAAGGAGTTTCCGTCAGACTTCAAGGCAGAGAGTTCCACTGTTTAACAGCTTGTACAGTCAGGAAGTTCTTCCTCATGGTCAGGTGGAATCTCCTTCCTAGAATAATAGAGGTGGAAAAGACCCCATAGGCCATCTAGTCCACCCCCTTCTGCCATGCAGGAAAAGCACAATCAAAACACCCCCGGCAGAAGCCCAATCAGCCTCTGTTTCAAAGCTTCCAAGGAAGGAGCTTCCATCAGACTTCAAGGCAGAGAGTTCCACTGTTTAACAGCTTGTACAGTCAGGAAGTTCTTCCTAATGGTCAGGTGGAATCTCCTTCCTTTCCTGTCGCTTGAACCCATGGCTCCATTGAGTCCCAGTCTCGAGGGCAGAGAAAGGAAGTCTGGAAGTTCTTCCTCATGGTCAGGTGGAATCTCCTTCCTAGAATAATAGAGGTGGAAAAGACCCCATGGGCCATCTAGTCCACCCCCTTCTGCCATGCAGGAAAAGCACAATCAAAGCACCCCCGACAGAAGCCCAATCAGCCTCTGTTTCAAAGCTTCCAAGGAAGGAGTTTCCGTCAGACTTCAAGGCAGAGAGTTCCACTGTTTAACAGCTTGTACAGTCAGGAAGTTCTTCCTCATGGTCAGGTGGAATCTCCTTCCTAGAATAATAGAGGTGGAAAAGACCCCATAGGCCATCTAGTCCACCCCCTTCTGCCATGCAGGAAAAGCACAATCAAAGCACCCCCGACAGAAGCCCAATCAGCCTCTGTTTCAAAGCTTCCAAGGAAGGAGTTTCCGTCAGACTTCAAGGCAGAGAGTTCCACTGTTTAACAGCTTGTACAGTCAGGAAGTTCTTCCTCATGGTCAGGTGGAATCTCCTTCCTAGAATAATAGAGGTGGAAAAGACCCCATAGGCCATCTAGTCCACCCCCTTCTGCCATGCAGGAAAAGCACAATCAAAGCACCCCCGACAGAAGCCCAATCAGCCTCTGTTTCAAAACTTCCAAGGAAGGAGTTTCCGTCAGACTTCAAGGCAGAGAGTTCCACTGTTTAACAGCGTGTACAGTCAGGAAGTTCTTCCAAATGGTCAGGTGGAATCTCCTTCCTGGAATAATAAAGGCGGAAAAGACCCCATGGGCCATCTAGTCCACCCCCTTCTGCCGTGCAGGAAAAGCACAATCAAAGCACCCCCGACAGAAGCCCAATCAGCCTCTGTTTCAAAGCTTCCAAGGAAGGAGCTTCCATCAGACTTCAAGGCAGAGAGTTCCACTGTTTAACAGCTTGTACAGTCAGGAAGTTCTTCCTAATGGTCAGGTGGAATCTCCTTCCTAGAATAATATAGGCGGAAAAGACCCCATAGGCCATCTAGTCCATCCCCTTCTGCCATGCAGGAAAAGCACAATCAAAGCACCCCCGACAGAAGCCCAATCAGCCTCTGTTTCAAAGCTTCCAAGGAAGGAGCTTCCATTAGACTTCAAGGCAGAGAGTTCCACTGTTTAACAGCTTGTACAGTCAGGAAGTTCTTCCTAATGGTCAGGTGGAATCTCCTTCCTAGAATAATATAGGCGGAAAAGACCCCATAGGCCATCTAGTCCACCCCCTTCTGCCATGCAGGAAAAGCACAATCAAAGCACCCCCGACAGAAGCCCAATCAGCCTCTGTTTCAAAGCTTCCAAGGAAGGAGTTTCCGTCAGACTTCAAGGCAGAGAGTTCCACTGTTTAACAGTTTGTACAGTCAGGAAGTTCTTCCAAATGGTCAGGTGGAATCTCCTTCCTTTCCTGTCGCTTGAACCCATGGCTCCATTGAGTCCCAGTCTCGAGGGCAGAGAAAGGAAGTCTGGAAGTTCTTCCTAATGGTCAGGTGGAATCTCCTTCATAGAATATTAGAGGTGGAAAGGACCCCATGGGCCATCTAGTCCACCCCCTTCTGCCATGCAGGAAAAGCACAATCAAAGCACTCCTGACAGAAGCCCAGTCAGCCTCTGTTTCAAAGCTTCCAAGGAAGGCGCTTCCATCAGACATCAAGGCAGAGAGTTCCACTGTTTAACAGCTTGTACAGTCAGGAAGTTCTTCCTAATGGTCAGGTGGAATCTCCTTCCTAGAATAATAGAGGTGGAAAAGAACCCATGGGCCATCTAGTCCACCCCCTTCTGCCATGCAGGAAAAGCACAATCAAAGCACTCCTGACAGAAGCCCAGTCAGCCTGTTTCAAAGCTTCCAAGGAAGGAGTTTCCGTCAGACTTCAAGGCAGAGAGTTCCACTGTTTAACAGCTTGTACAGTCAGGAAGTTCTTCCAAATGGTCAGGTGGAATCTCCTTCATAGAATAATAGAGGTGGAAAAGACCCCATAGGCCATCTAGTCCACCCCCTTCTGCCATGCAGGAAAAGCACAATCAAAGCACCCCCGACAGAAGCCCAGTCAGCCTCTGTTTCAAAGCTTCCAAGGAAGGAGTTTCCATCAGACTTCAAGGCAGAGAGTTCCACTGTTTAACAGCTTGTACAGTCAGGAAGTTCTTTCAAATGATCAGGTGGAATCTCCTTCCTGGAATAATAAAGGCGGAAAAGACCCCATGGGCCATCTAGTCCACCCCTTTCTGCCATGCAGGAAAAGCACAATCAAAGCACCCCCGACAGAAGCCCAATCAGCCTCTGTTTCAAAGCTTCCAAGGAAGGAGCTGCCATCAGACTTCAAGGCAGAGAGTTCCACTGTTTAACAGCTTGTACAGTCAGGAAGTTCTTCCAAATGGTCAGGTGGAATCTCCTTCCTAGAATAATAGAGGTGGAAAAGACCCCATGGGCCATCTAGTCCACCCCCTTCTGCCATGCAGGAAAAGCACAATCAAAGCACCCCCGACAGAAGCCCAGTCAGCCTCTGTTTCAAAGCTTCCAAGGAAGGAGTTTCTGTCAGACTTCAAGGCAGAGAGTTCCACTGTTTAACAGCTTGTACAGTCAGGAAGTTCTTCCAAATGGTCAGGTGGAATCTCCTTCCTAGAATAATAAAGGCGGAAAAGACCCCATAGGCCATCTAGTCCACCCCCTTCTGCCATGCAGGAAAAGCACAATCAAAGCACTCCTGACAGAAGCCCAGTCAGCCTCTGTTTCAAAGCTTCCAAGGAAGGAGCTTCCATCAGACTTCAAGGCAGAGAGTTCCACTGTTTAACAGTTTGTACAGTCAGGAAGTTCTTCCAAATGGTCAGGTGGAATCTTCTTCCTAGAATAATAAAGGCGGAAAAGACCCCATAGGCCATCTAGTCCACCCCCTTCTACCATGCAGGAAAAGCACAATCAAAGCACTCCCGACAGAAGCCCAGTCAGCCTCTGTTTCAAAGCTTCCAAGGAAGGAGTTTCTGTCAGACTTCAAGGCAGAGAGTTCCACTGTTTAACAGCTTGTACAGTCTGGAAGTTCTTCCTAATGGTCAGGTGGAATCTCCTTCCTTTCCTGTCGCTTGAACCCATGGCTCCATTGAGTCCCAAGGGCAGAGAAAGGAAGTCTGCTCCTTCTTCCTTAGAACATCCCTCTTTGATTCTATGATACTATGATTCTAAGGCCGGAGGGGTCCCTGCCCCCAGGAGAGGCCCTCAAGGCTCAGCTTCCTCAGCCTAATTGCTTGGGGACAAATGGCGTGTCACTCTGGCTATTACATCTGTAATATGGCGGGGGACGAGCCGGGCCTGTGATGGATCTCTGTGTCGCTCTGGGATGAGAGGCAAACAAGCCGGGCACTTGGCGCAAGCCCTCCGCTCTGCCATTTGATAATTAGCGGGTCGTTAGCCTGCCATTTGGAAATGGCTGTGCAGCAGAGCTTGAAGGAAGCGCCTGGCAAGGGAGCCGGCAATGATGATGATGATGGGGAGAGGGATGCCTCGCTGGCCAGCCGTGGGCTCCACAAAGGGCTTGTCCACTTGGCAGGGTCCGCACTCAGGCCATTGCAGAGGCCAGTCGAGAGACACAGGGAAACATAGGGGCTCGGGGGGCTGTCCGAGCTCTCATGGACACTTTAAAATGTTCTTTAACCCATTTTCAGTGTGATGGAGCACATCAGGCACTTTCATAGAATCATAGAATCATAGAATCATAGAATCGAAGAGTTGGAAGAGACCTCCTGGGCCATCCAGTCCAACCCCATTCTGCCAAGAAGCAGGAATATTGCATTCAAATCACCCCTGACAGATGCCCATCCAGCCTCTGCTTAAAAGCTTCCAAAGAAGGAGTCTTCTACCACACTCCGGGGCAAAGAGTTCCACTGCTGAACGGCTCTCACAGTCAGGAAGTTCTTCCTCAAGTTCAGATGGAATCTCCTCTCTTGTAGTTTGAAGCCATTCTTCCATTGCGTCCTAGTCTGCAAGGAAGCAGAAAACAAGCTTGCTCCCTCCTCCCTGTGGCTTCCTCTCACGTATTTAGACATGGCTATCATCATATCTTCTCTCAGCCTTCTCTTCTTCAGGCTAAACATGCCCAGTTCCCTAAGCCGCTCCTCATAGGGCTTGTTCTCCAGACCCTTGATCATTTTAGTCGCCCTCCTCTGGACACATTCCAGCTTGTCAATATCTCTCTCGAATTGTGTTGCCCAGAATTGGACACAATATTCCAGGTAAAGTGGTCTAAACAAAGCAGAATAGAGGGGTAGCATTACTTCCTTAGATCTAGCCACTATGCTCCTCTTGATGCAGGCCAAAATCCCATTGGCTTTTTTTGGCGCCACATCACATTCCTGGCTCATGTTTAACTTCCTGTCCACGAGGACTCCAAGATCTTTTTCACACGTCCTGCTCTCGAGCCAGGCGTCACCCATTCTGTATCTTTGCATTTCATTTTTTCTGCCAAAGTGGAGTATCTTGCATTTGTCACTGTTGAACTTCATTTTGTTAGTTTCAGAGAAAGAAGTAGACACACAGACAAAAGGGAAATATCACATTGACTCCAACATTCACTCACATACATTCATCATTCGTACTCACCATCCCTCCTCCGTTCAGGCCTAATGCTATGGGGAGAAGAGACAGGGGTGGATAGACGTTGCATCCTTGCAGTTCAAAAAAAAAAAGAGAGCGTATCTTCTGTCAAACTTTGGTTTATCCATTATTTGGTTTATTGTTGAAGGCTTTCATGGCTTCACTACTGGAGCTAGGTGTGAATGTTTCAACCGATCACCTTCATTAGCATTTGAAGGCCTGCCTGAGCCTGGGAAAATCTTTTGCTGAGAGGTGTTAAGATGTGCCTGGTTGTTTCCTCTCTGTTGTTGTGCTGTTGTAATTTTAGAGTTTTTTAATACTGGTAGCCAGATTTTGTTCATTTTCATGGTCTCTTCCTTTCTGTTGAACACAGAAATGCTGGACCACACCAACAACCACCATGTCAGACTACACAGAGAAGCCATTGAAATCCACAAGAAGCATGTGGACAATTTCAACAGAAAGGAAGAGACCATGAAAAGGGCCATGTTCTAGAGGCATTTCTCCTGACGTTTCGCCTGCATCTATGGCAAGCATCCTCAGAGGTAGTGAGGTGTTGAGTATGTTGAGTATGTGTGTTGAAGACTCTTTCTCTGAAGGTATTGAAATAGAGCCTGAATGGCCCTCTGTTGGGAGTGCTTGCCTGGTTGGAGATGGACTGGATGGCCTTTGGGAGTACTTTTCAACTCTAGTGGAATGAACTGCTTTGGAGACTGGTGGAGTCTCCTTCTCTGGAGGTTTTGTAACAGAGCCTGGATGGCCATTAGTTGGAAAGGCTTGGATTGTGCCTTCCTTTTGGGCAGAAGGATTGGATGACCTCTGGGGTTGTCTTCCAGCTCTGCACCTCACTACTTCTGAGGATGCTTGCCATAGATGCAGGCGAAAAGTCAGGAGAAATGCCTCTAGAAGATGGCCCTATAGCCCGAAAAAACCCCACAAGAACCTAGTATATACCCTGTTTCCCCCAACAGTAGATGACCACTGGACGAACTGACACCAAATTTGCTGGCCTTTGTGCAAGGGATACCTTCCCTTCATGGTTGCCTGTGCAGCGTAGTGTTGCCGTAACACAGGAATTTGTGTATTCTTGGACGGCGCCAAGGATTACAGTGCTTCTGTGTATAATCCATGGGATTCCAGGAGCAGCGCATGGCTCTCTCTTGCAGAGAGCGACACAGAACAGGTGCCTTGGCAAGAGTGGCAGCAACAAGACCGCCATCAGAGCAAAGGGACCCTTCCCCGTGGTCTGCAAACACTTAGAAAGGAATGTGGTCATCGCTAATAGTCAACATGGATTTATCAAAAACAAGTCATGCCAGACTCATCTGAGCTCTTTTTCCGATAGAGTTACAAGCTGGGTAGATGCGGGGAATGATGCCGTGGATGGAGCGTGTCTGGATTTCAGTAAGGCCTTCTTTGACAAGGTCCCCCACGACCTTCTGGCAAGGAAACTAGTCCAATGTGGGCGAGGCAAAACTACGGTGAGGTGGATCTGGAATTGGTTAAGTGGACGAACCCAGAGGGTGATTCTCCCCAAGGCTTCCTCTTCATCTTGGAAAGAAGTGACGAGCGAAGTGCCACAAGCAGGGTTCCGTCCTGGGCCCGGTCCTATTCAGGATCTTCATCAATGATTGAGATGAAGGGTTAGAAGGCAGGATCATCAAGTTTGCAGACGACACCAAATTGGGAGAGAGAGCCAAGACTCCAGAGGACAGGAGCAGGACTCAAAGGGATCTGGACAGATTAGAGAGATGAAGGGCCAAAACTAACAAAATGAAGTTCAACAGTGACAAATGCAGGAGACTCCACTTAGGCAGGAAAAACGAAATGCAAAGATACAGAATGGGGGACGATGATGCCTGGCTCGAGAGCAGGACGTGTGGAAAAGATCTTGGAGTCCTCGTGGGGAGGAAGGGGAACATGAGCCAGGAATGGGATGTGGCGGCAAAAAAAGCCAATGGGATTTTGGCCTCAGGCATCTATAGGAGCCTAGTATCTAGGTCCAGGGAAGTCCTGCTCCCCATGCTCTATTCCACTTTGGTTAGACCACATCTGGAATATTGTGTCCAATTCTGGGCACCACAATTCAAGAGAGATATTGACAAGCTGGAATGTGTCCAAAGGAGAGCGACTAAAATGATAAAAGGTCTGGAGAACAAGCCCTTAAATATAAATATGTGAGAGGAAGCCACAGGGAGGAGGAGGGAGGAAGCTTCCTTCCTGCTTCCTTGGAGACTAGGACGCAATGGGACAATGGCTTCAAACTACAAGAGAGGAGATTCCATCTGAACACGAGGAAGAACTTCCTGACTGTGAGAGCCGTTCAGCAGTGGAACTCTCTGCCCCGGAGGGAGTGTGATGGAGGCTCCTTCTTTGGAAGCTTTGAAGCAGAGGCTGGATGGCCATCTGTCAGGGGTGATTTGAATGCAATATTCCTGCTTCTTGGCAGAATGGGGTTGGACTGGATGATGGCCCAGGAGGTCTCTTCCCACTCTAGGATTCTAGGATTCTATGATTCCACACGGTACCATTACAGCACTCGGATTCCACCAGCAAATCCAAGCACATCGGTGCAAGCAGAGATTAAGCAGACAACGCAATTCTAGGCTGCGTCATGAGGAATGTTGTGTCCAGGAAAAGGAGTTCCAACTCAACGTTAGGAAAAAATTTCCTGAAGGTAAGGCTGCCTGGCATCAGAGAAGAGAACTCCAGGGCAGTGGTTCTCAACCTTCCGAATGCCGCAACCCCTTAATACAGTTCCTTATGTTGTGGTGACCCCAAACCATAACATTCTTTTCGTTGCTACTTCATAGCTGTAATTTTGCTACTGTTATGAATTGTCATGTCAATATCTGATATGCAGGATGGACCAAATTTGGCTCAAATCCCGATATGACCAAATCTGAATACTGGTGGGGTGGTGGAATGGGTGGATTTTGTAATTTGGGAGTTGTAGTTGCTTGGATCAAAGAGCATTCTGAACTCCACCAATGATGGAATTGAACCAAACTCAGCAAACAGAACTCACATGACCCACTGAAAGTATTGGAAGGGTTTGGTGGGCATTGATCTTGAGTTTTGGAGTTGTAGTTCACCTATATCCAGAGAACACTGTGGACTCATGATGGATCTGGACCAAACTTGACACAAATGTTCAATGTGCCCAAATGTGAACACTGGCAGAGTTTGGGGAAAATAGACCTTGACATTTGGAGTTGTAGTTGCTGGGATTTATAGTTCACCTACAATCAAAGAGCATTCTGAACCCCACCAACGATGGAATTGAACCAAACTTGGCACACAGAACTCACATGACCCACTGAAAGTATTGGAAGGGTTTGGTGGGCATTGACCTTGAGTTTTGGAGTTCTAGTTCACCTACCTCCAGAGAACACTGTGGACTCATGATGGATCTGGACCAAACTTGACAAAAATGTTCAATGTGCCCAAATGTGAACACTGGCAGAGTTTGGGGAAAATAGACCTTGACATTTGGAGTTGTAGTTGCTGGGATTTATAGCTCACCTACAATCAAAGAGCATTTTGAACCCCACCAATGATAGAATTGAACCAAACTTGGCACACAGAACTCACATGACCCACTGAAAGTATTGGAAGGGTTTGGTGGGCATTGGCCTTGAGTTTTGGAGTTGTAGTTCACCTACCTCCAGAGAACACTGTGGTCTCATGATGGATCTGGACCAAACTTGGCACAAATACTCAATATGCCCAAATGTGAACATTGGTGGAGTTTGGGGAAAATAGACCTTGACATTTGGGAGTTGTAGTTGCTGGGATTTATAGTTCACCTACAATCAAAGAGCATTCTGAACTCCACCAACGATGGAATTGAACCAGACTTGGCACACAGAACTCCCTTGACCAACAGTAAGTATTGGAAGGGTTGGTGAGCATTGACCTTCAGTTTTGGAGTTGTAGTTCACCTACCTCCAGAGAACACTGTGGAGTCATGATGGATCTGGACCAAACTTGGCACAAATACTCAATATGCCCAAATGTGAACACTGGTGGAGTTTGAGGAAAATAGCCTTGACATTTGGGAGTTGTAGTTGCTGGGATTTATAGTTCACCTACAATCAAAGTGCATTCTGAACTCCACCAACGATGGAATTGAACCAAACTTGGCACACAGAACTCCCAAGACCAACAGAAAGTATTGGAAGGGTTTGGTGGACATCGACCTTGAGTTTTGGAGTTGTAGTTAACCTACCTCCAGAGAACACTGTGGACTCATGATGGATCTGGACCAAACTTGACACAAACACTCAATATGCCCAAATGTGAAGACTGGCAGAGTTTGGGGAAAATAGACCTTGACATTTAGGAGTTGTAGTTGCTGAGATTTATAGTTCACTTACAATCAAAGAGCATTCTGAACTCCACCAACAATGGAATTGAACCAGACTTGGCACACAGAACTCCCAAGACCAACAGAAAATACTGTGTTTTCTGATGGTCTTTGACTAACCCTCTGAATCCCCCCTCAGTACCCCCCCCCCCCCCCGCAGGAGGGAAGGCACTCAGATTGGGGCGTCGCTCGCTGGGAATCAACTGCATTAAGATCACTACTGACCAAAAGGTCATGAGTTCAAAGCCAGCCCGGGTTGGAGTGAGCTTCCGACCAATTTTGTGTAGCTTGCTGTTGACCTTTGCAGTCCAAAAGTCAGTTGCATCTCTCAAGTAGGAAATTTAGGTACGGTGTATGCGGGGAGGCAAATTTAACTAATTTAGGAGGTCACAAAAATCTCCAGCAAGCATGCAAAGAATGAGGAAGTACTTCATTAGTGTCTCAAATGGCCGGTGAAGGGACAGCTCCCCTGGTGGCCAGAAGCTGGAATGTTAAATAGCCTCTGTGTCTCTGTCTATATAGGTTGTGTGTCTATGGCATTGAATGTTTGCCATGTACATGTGCATTGTGATCTGCCCTGAGTCCCCTGCCAGGTGAGAAGGGCGGAATATAAATACTGTAAATAAATTAAAAAAAATAAGGCAGGTTGCCCCCCCCCCCCCCACTGAGCAGATCTGGGCCTTCTTCCCACCCCTTCCCTTCCCTTCCCGTGAGGAGTGTGACATTTATCACAAACTGTTTTGCCAATTAAAAAGAGATCTTCGTTGTCGTCGTCGCAATTGACCCCAATTGACACCGCTGTAGAAGCAAATGGGAAATTCATTTGGGTGAAGAATGGCAGCCCAGGGCTCCTTTTGCCACTCGGATCGACCGAATCAGCGCAGTCTTGGTCGGGCTTTCCTGCTCAGTTAGCAAACAGGTTTTCCATCTTGATTTAATCTGCAACTGAAACGACATCGATTGGCGCCTGTGGTTTCTCTGCAGACTCGAGATTTCCCTCAATGTGTGTAGCCGTGCAAATTGCCCTGATGCTGCACCATCTGTGCAAGGAGGACACGCTTGCACCACTATTGGTGAGGAATGGGGAGGGAAGGGGCTTGGGTGGAAGGAAATGTTCAGTTACACTAGGCAACACGGTTTCTGTTCCTGGGCTGTACATGTCATTTCCTAATTGGTTCTCATAGAATCTCAACCAATTCAACACAATTTGCGTCACAAAAATGAAGTTTCTGGATCAGAACAATGACCCTCAAAGTAAGGTGGAGGCTCCTTCTTTGGAGCCTTTTAAGCAGAGGCTGGATGGATGGCCATCTGTCAGGGGTGCTTTGAATGCAATTTCCCTGCTTCTTGGCACAATGGGGTTTATTTATTTATTTATTTATTTACTGTATTTGTATACCGCCTTTCTCCAACCAATCAGTGCGCATTGACCTTGAGTTTGGGAGTTGTAGTTCACCTTCATCCAGAGAGCACTGTGGACTGAAACAATGATGGATCTGGACCAAACTTGGCACGGATATTCCATATGCCCAAATATGAACACAGATGGAGCTTGGGGGAAATAGACCTTAACATTTGGGAGCTCTAGTTACTGGGATTTATAGTTCACCTACAATCAAAGAGCATTCTGAACCCCACCAATGACAGAATTGGGGCAGACTTCCCACACGGAATCCCCATGACCAACAGAAAATATTTAAGGCCATCCAGTCCATCTTCACCAGGACAAGAAACCAGGACTAACAAAGAGTCATCCACCCATAGTTATATATATATTGCAGACGACACCAAATTGGGAGGGAGAGCCCATAGTCCAGAGGACAGGAGCAGGATTCAAAACGATCTTGACAGATTAGAGAGATGAATGGCCAAAACTAACAAAATGAAGTTCAACAGGGACAAATGCAAGATACTCCACTTTGGCAGGAAAAACGAAATGCAAAGATACAGAATGGGGGACAATGCCTGGCTCGAGAGCAGTACGTGTGAAAAAGATCTTGGAGTCCTCGTGGGGAGGAAGTTAAACATGAGCCAGGAATGTGATGTGGCGGCAAAAAAAGCCAATGGGATTTTGGCCTGCATCAAGAGGAGTCTACTGTCTAGATCCAGGGAAGTCATGCTACCCCTCTATTCTGCTTTGGTTAGACCACATCTGGAATCACATTGTGTCCAGTTCTGGGCACCACGGTTGAAGAGAGATATTGACTCTAAGCTGGAATGTGTCCAGAGGAGAGCGACTAAAATGATAAAAGGTCTGGAGAACAAGCCCTATGAGGAACGACTTAAGGAGCTGGGCATGTTTAGCCTGAAGAAGAGAAGGCTGAGAGGGGATATGATAGCCATGTATAAATATGTGAGAGGAAGCCACAGGGAGGAGGAAGCAGATCAAGGGTCTGGAGAACAAGCCCTATGAGGAGTGGTTTAAGGAGCTGGGCATGTTTAGCCTGAAGAAGAGAAGGCTGAGAGGAGATATGATGAGAGCCATGTATAAATATGTGAGAGGAAGCCACAGGGAGGAGGAGGGAGCAAGCTTGTTTTCTGCTTCCTTGGAGACTAGGACGCAATGGAACAATGGCTTCAAACTACAAGAGAGGAGATTCCACCTGAACATGAGGAAGAACTTCCTGACCGTGAGAGCCGTTCAGCAGTGGAACTCTCTGCCCCGGAGTGTGGTGGGGGGTCCTTCTTTGGAAGCTTTTAAGCAGAGGCTGGATGGCCATCTGTCGGGAGTTATTTGAATGCGATGTTCCTGCTTCTTGGCAGAATGGGGTTGGACTGGATGGCCCAGGAGGTCTCTTCCAACTCTTTGATTCTATGATTCTATGATTCTATGATTATATATATATATATATATGCTTCACACACAGAGAGAGAGATACAGTATCCTAGATTTGAAAGGGAGCCCTAAAGAAGGGCAATGATATGTTGCATGTTCCAGGGTGTGCAAACCAGACACTCTCCACATCAACACTGGCAAAGAAACAGCAAGAAAAACTGTTTACCCATATTGCATCAAGACATGACATATATTAGAAACCAACACTTTCTCGTTACTTTATTTTCCAGATCAACAGACTGGGCCACAGCAACGCCTGGCAGGGGATGGCTAGTGAATAATAAATTGTGGTGGGAGCGGCGATCAAAGGCTACAATCAGGGTGACTCTCTATAGATAGACATGCTGATGCGTTGTCCTGGATCACTGGATCCTCCTTGCTTGCTCTCACTGGAGGAAGGAGCAAGCTTCCTTTCAGCTTCCCTGGAGACAAGGACGCAATGGAGCAATGGCTTCAAACCACAAGAAAGGAGAATCCACCTGAACATGAGGAAGAACTTCCTGACTGGGAGAGCCATTCAGCAGTGGAACTCTCTGCCCCGGAGGGAGTGTGGTGGAGGCTCCTTCTTTGGAGGCTTTGAGACAGAGGCTGGATGGCCATCTGTCGAGGATGCTTTGAATGCATTATTCCTTCTTCTCGGCAGAATGGGGTTGGACTGGATGGCCCACGAGGTCTCTTCCAACTCTAGGATTCTAGGATTCCTCCTCCATATATCTAGAGTCTGAGTGCAAGCAGAGGCAAAGTTGGGCCCTCCATGTGTTCTGGACTATACCTCCCATAATTCCCAACAGCCAGTAATAGTTTAGCTCCTGATCAAGTCTGCCTAGCCCTCATCTTTTGATAGGATCTCCAGCACTTGATGGACAGCCCAAGCCATGCCATCTGTATTTGCATTAGCCCTTGTCCTTCTAATTGGTCTCGAGTCTTCACGTACCTACTTTACTCGGCCATTGGTTGTTTGATTGATGTTTTATGATATCCAACATTTCAATTGTTTTATCATTTTAATAGAGTTGATTGCTATATGTTTTCAGTTGTGTTGCTTTGTAACATTTGTTTACATTGGGCATGTAAGCCACCCTGAGTTCGTTCAGGGAGATGGAGGGGGGATAGAAGAATAACATTGTTGTTGTGGCTGTTGTTATTGTTGTGGGAGTTGAAGTCCAAAACACTTGGTGGTCCTCAGTTTGCCCATACCTGCTCTGGCAGCATTCTCTCCTGATGTTTCACCTTCATCTGTGACTAATAGCATCTCCAGAGATTCTTTTGGCGGTGACACAAGTGTGATGTAAATGTCCCTGTGGAATAATGTCCAGACTGGGAGAAAGAAAGGACCCTTGTCTGTTTGATTCAAGTGTGAATGCTGCAATTAGCAAGCTTGATTAGCATGGAGTAGCCTTGCAGCTGCAAAGTTAATCAGCGAGGGTCTCTGCTGCATGGGGGCATCCTCTAACCACTGCAGGAGGCTAGCGCATACTGTGCTGCTGTGGACATGTCTACACAGGGACCCCCAAGTGCAGCAGCATTGCGCAAACACGAATCAAAGGGCACAAAAGGCCCTGCAGACTAATTCAATCTGAGAAGTTTGACTGGGAGGGATAGCCAATAGTCCAGAGGACAGGAGCAGAATTCAAAACGATCTTGACAGATTAGAGAGATGAAGGGCCAAAACTAACAAAATGAAGTTCAACAGGGACAAATGCAAGATACTCCACTTTGGCAGAAAAAACGAAATGCAAAGATACAGAATGGGGGATGCCTGGCTCGAGAGCAGTATGTGTGAAAAAGATCTTGGAGTCCTCGTGGGGAGGAAGGTGAACATGAGCCAGGAATGTGATGTGGCAGCAAAAAAAGCCAACGGGATTTTGGCCTGCATCAATAGGAGCCTAGTGTCTAGATCTAGGGAAGTCATGCTCCCCATGCTCTATTCCGCTTTGGTTAGACCACACCTGGGATATTGTGTCCAATTCTGGGCACCACAATTCAAGAGAGATATTGACAAGCTGGAATGTGTCCAGAGGAGGGCGACTAAAATGATCAAGGGTCTGGAGAACAAGCCCTATGAGGAGCGGCTTAGGGAACTGGGCATGTTTAGCCTGAAGAAGAGAAGGCTGAGAGGAGACATGATGAGGGACATGGATACATATGTGAGAGGAAGCCACAGGGAGAAGGAGGGAACAGGCTTCCTTTCTGCTTCCCTGGAGACTAGGACGCGGAACAATGGCTTCAAACTACAAGAGAGGAGGTTCCATCTGAACATGAGGAAGAACTTCCTGACTGTGAGAGCCGTTCAGCAGTGGAACTCTCTGCCCCGGAGTGTGGTGGAGGCTCCTTCTTTGGAAGCTTTTAAGCAGAGGCTGGATGGCCATTTGTCAGGGGTGATTTGAATGCAATATTCCTGCTTCTTGGCAGAATAGGGTTGGACTGGATGGCCCATGAGGTCTCTTCCAGCTCTTTGATTCTATGATTCTATGATTCTAAGTCAGCCATAGCAGAGCACTTGAAGAACCAACCTGGACACAGAGTATTATTTGAGAAGACAGAAATGCTGGACCACTCAGACAACCACCATGCCAGCCTACACAGAGAATCCTAGAATCCTAGTATCCAAGAGTTGGCAGAGACCTGGTGGGCCATCATCCAGTCCAACCCCATTCTGCCAAGAAGCAGGAATATTGCATTCAAAGCACCCCTGACAGATGGCCATCCAGCCTCTGTTTCAAAGCTTCCAAAGAAGGAGCCTCCACCACACTCCGGGGCAGAGAGTTCCACTGCTGAACGGCTCTCACAGTCAGGAAGTTCTTCCTCATGTTCAGATGGAATCTCCTCTCTTGTAGTTTGAAGCCATTGCTCCATTGCATCCTAGTCTCCAGGGAAGCAGAAAGGAAGCTTGCTCCCTCCTCCTCCCTGTGGCTTCCTCTCACATATTTATACATGGCTATCATATCTCCTCTCAGCCTTCTCTTCTTCAGGCTAAACATGCCCAGCTCCTTAAGCCGCTCCTCATAGGGCTTGTTCTCCAGACCCTTGATCCTTTTAGTTGCCCTCCTCTGGACACATTCCAGCTTGTCAATATCTCTCTTGAATTGTGTTGCCCAGAATTGGACACAATATTCCAGGTAAAGTGGTCTAACCAAGGCGGAATAGAGCATGGAGAGCATGACTTCCCTAGATCTAGACACTAGGCTCCTCTTGATGCCTGAGGCCAAAATCCCATTGGCTTTTTTTGCTGCCATATCACATTCCTGGCTCGTGTTCACCTTCCTCCCCACGAGGACTCCAAGATCTTTTTCACACGTACTGCTCTCGAGCCAGGGTTGCTGGTTCATTGTCCCTCAATGAGCCAGGCTTCATTGTCCCTCATTCTGTATCTTTGCATTTTGTTTTTTCTGCCTAAGTGGAGTATCTTGCATTTGTCACTGTTGAACTTCATTTTGTTAGTTTTGGCCCATCTCTGAAATCCACAAGGAGCAGGTGGACAATTTCAACATAATGGGGAAAACCGTGAAAATGAATCAAATCTGGAGACCAGTATTGGAAGACAGCAGAATAAAGGCAGTAAATAAGGAACTCCACTTAGACAGCTAATGGCCAAGGGCTAGTGGACACCTCTCAATCAGAGGGTGCCTCCAGGCAACAGAGGCCAGGCTATTTATATGTAGGTACCAACACATAAATTGACTTTGCAAACTTCATGGCAACTCAATACTATTCAGGCTTGCCCATTACAACATTCATACTTGCTTCACACAGACAAGAGTCCTTTCTTTCTCCCACCCTGGACATTATTCCACAGGCAGAGGTGGCCCTAGGTAATTTCCAATGGTAAACAAACAGTGTTTTGGTCGTCGTGAGAGTTCTGTGTGCCATATTTGGTTCAGTTACATCATTGGTGGAGTTCAGAATGCTCTCTGATTGTAGGTGAACTATACATCCCAGTAACTACAACTCGCATATGTCAAGGTCTATTTTCCCCCAAGAGCACCCCTGGGCAACATCAACTATACCGCGAAGGCTTACTTTGCGTAATGGTTGAGCCGCCCCTGTCCACAGGTATACACTTGCCTCACTGCCAACAGAACCTCTGAGGATGCCAAAACGTCAGGAGGGAATGCTGCTGGAACAACACGGCCATTCAGTCCAAAAAACTCACAGCAACCCAGTGACTCCACCATCAAAACCTTCCATAACAAACCAAAGTGACCTTCGTTGCTCCATTGGGCTGCAGTTCACGCTGTGGCCACTGGAGGTCGGGCTTGGCCCATTCATTCCTGGAAGAGCAGCACCACCATTCCTTTGGGAGGGAAGGCTCGTCGTCGTCATCATCAACATCATCATCATCATCATCATCATCATCATCATCGTTATTTGTTTCCAGCCATTTTTTTGTAATTCATTTTCTTATTTAGACAGATTAAAACAAAACCTAGATACAAACATACAAAACACAAAACAAAACAACAAAAGATTAACAATATTTTTTTCTAGAATGAGACTCCTGTATCCTAAACATAGAAACCCCCAATAACTATGAACTACAAACAACTCATGTGATCTAATCTCAGGGCTTTCCATTCTCTGTCTGGTGGTTCTATTCTCTCTGTTTTCTCACCCATTCAGCATTTCTTTTATCATATCAGGAGCAAACCAATGCATTTGAAAAAAACACACAAAGTTTAAAAACTTAGCATTCTATTAAATGTCCTTTTGAAGTCGAGCAGGAATTTAGAAGAGTCTGGCCCTGAAGGAGAGAACCCGCGGACCCACCAAAAAGGGCTCGCTACAGTGGTGAGCAAGAGAAGCCATAATTTAAAAAGATTTTTCCCTAAGTTCCCAGAAAGAATCTCACCAAAGTTGAAGGAAGCGCCATCGAGATGATTTTATTGCGATCCAGCTGGAAAGGATGCAAAGCCACAATATTTCGCCAAGCTAAGCATAACATGAGTACAAATAAAAGCCATTTTTATACAGAAACAGATTTGTCAGTTTTGAATTTCCCGCTCTGCCAGCTTGACGGTGATTGGCTGGTGCCTGAACAGCTGGGAGGAGGCTTGGCCGCCTCCGAGCGCCTGAGCCAATCGCTGGGCTCCTGCCGAATCAGGAGAGAAGGAGGTGGGACAAGGGGAAACAATGCGTTCTTGAGTGGATTATGGAGATTTTCGGATATCCAAATGACCAGCGAGTCCTGAGGGCTTGAGAGCCAGTCTGGCTATTGTGTATGCGTGGCTGTAATAAACATTGATGTTTGGCGATCCTGCCAAGATCCAGATTTTTTCAGTGTGGAGATATGGGAACAATGAGGGTGCTGTGGCTGAAGTCTTTAGTGATTACTTGGAATGCTTCTGGTGTTGCTATAAGAAGGTCCTCCGTTGTGCATGTGTGTCACAATGCCAGGGCTCTGCCGTTATTCAGGCAGAGGAGAACCAAACAAACTCCCAGCTTGTGATAAACAATTTAATTAAAGTAGCACTTACTGTCTGGATGTTTTAATAGTCCAAAACATAAAACATAAAGATTGCACACAGCCACAGAATATAAAATAAAAGCTGACAGCAAACACTGTTACAGGTTCATGATAACACTGTAGTCCAAGGGTCCAGTCCAGTGGTCAAATGCTGAGAGATCAAGGAGCAAAGTCCAGGGTTCAAGAGTCTATACTGTAGTCAAAAGCCAGTCCAAAGATTCAAGGTTCGAAGAGCACAGGAGATAGGTCAGGATACCAAAAATCCACAAACCTGGGGGGGGGGGGGGAACCAACAGCATCTACCACCAAAACAAGAGAAATACTTTTATCCCAAAGATCAGCCCCTGTATAAAACCATCCAAAGAAGAAGGCTCTACCACACTCCAAGGCCATCTATATTCTATTCCATGCTGGAACTGCTCTTTCCATGAGCATGTTCTTCCTAATTAAGGAGAGATGTTGGCAAGCTGGAATGAGGACAACTAAAATGACCCAGGGTCTGGAGAACAAGCCCTATGAGGAGCGTCTTAAGGAGGTGGGTATGTTGAGCCTGAAGAAGGGAAGACTGAGAGGAGACATGATTAGGGCCATGAATCACAGAATCCAACCCCATTCTGCCAAGAAGCAGGAATATTGCATTCAAAGCACCCCTGACAGATGGCCATCCAGCCTCTGCTTAAAAGCTTCCAAAGAAGGAGCCTCCACCACACTCCGGGGCAGAGAGTTCCACTGCTGAACGGCTCTCACAGTCATGAAGTTCTTCCTCATGTTCAGATGGAATCTCCTCTCTTGTAGTTTGAAGCCATTGCTCCCTTGCGTCCTAGTCTCCAAGGAAGCAGAAAGGAAGCTTGCTCCCTCCTCCTCCCTGTGGCTTCCTCTCACATATTTATACATGGCTCTCATCATATCTCCTCTCAGCCTTCTCTTCTTCAGGCTAAACGTGCCCAGCTCCTTAAGCCGCTCCTCATAGGGCTTGTTCTCCAGACCCTTGATCATTTTAGTCGCCCTCCTCTGGACACATTCCAGCTTAGAGTCAATATCTCTCTTGAATTGTGGGGCCCAGAATTGGACACAATATTCCAGGTAAAGTGGTCTAACCAAAGCAGAATAGAGCATGGGGAGCATGACTTCCCTAGATCTAGGCACTATGCTCCTGTTGATGCAGGCCAAAATCCCATTGGCTTTTTTTGCTGCCACATCACATTCCTGGCTCATGTTTAACTTCCTGTCCACGAGGACTCCAAGATCTTTTTCACATGTGCTGCTCTCGAGCCAGGCGTCACCCATTCTGTATCTTTGCATTTCGTTTTTCCTGCCAAAGTGGAGTATCTTGCATTTGTCCCTGTTGAACTTCATTTTGTTAGTTTTGGCCCATCATCTCTCTAATCTGTCAAGATCCCTTTGAGTCCTGCTCCTGTCCTCTGGAGTCTTGGCTCTCCCTCCCAATTTGGTGTCGTCTGCAAACTTGATGATCCTGCCTTCTAGCCCTTCATCTAAGTTGTTAATGAAGATCCTGAACAGGACCGGGCCCAGGACGGAACCCTGCTTGTGGCACTCCGCTCGTCACTTCTTTCCAAGATGAAGAGGAAGCATTAGTGAGCACTCTCTGGGTTCGTCCACTTAACCAATTACAGATCCACCTCACCATAGGTTTGCCTCGCCCACATTGGACTAGTTTCCTTGCCAGAAGGTCGTGGGGGACCTTGTCAAAGAAGGCCTTCCTGAAATCCAGACACGCTCCACCCACAGCATCATTCCCCGCATCTACCCAGCTTGTAGCTCTATCGAAGAAAGAGATCAGATGAGTCTGGCATGACTTGTCTTCCAACTCTAGGATTCTATTATTCTAATGTTTAGGTGGAACCTTTTATCCTGCCATTTGAATCTATAGCTCTATTGTATCCCAATCTCTGGAGCAGCAGAAACCAAGCTTGCCCTTTCCTCCTCAAAGGGGAATCCTTTCCGATAGCCAAACTCAGCTATAGTGTCCCCTGCCCTTTCCTCTTTGCCTTCAAGCAGTTTCAGCACCTTGGAGAGTTCCCTTGGCTTCCCATCGAAGCCATTCCTCAAAGGGAGCCAGAGGTCCAGACCTTTCCCATTGTGGCCTCCCTTCTCTGGACCCCTTCCCTCTTGTCCACCTCCTTCTTGAACTGCTTTGCCCAGAACTGGACACTGGCTATTATTATTCCAGGGGAAGGGGCCTGGGGGGCTGTGGCCTTCTGCTCCAGAGCCTCCTGCTCGCCTCCAGCCACTCAAAGGCCCTTCCGCTGTTTCTTCCAATAGAAAGTGAGTCAATCATTGCCATTGTCGTTATTGATTTTTATTCAGAAATACAGCAAAGAAAAGTTAAAGAAAACCAAAACAACATCAGGAAAACAGTTTTTCATAATATAGGAAACTACAACTGTTAGTGGAGCAGTGGGTTAAAGCACTGAGCTGCTGAGCTTGTTGATTGAAAGGTCGCAGGTTCGATTCCAGGGAGCGGCGTGAGCTTCCGCTCTCAGCCCTAGCTTCTGCCAACCTAGCAGTTCGAAAACAAATGTGAGTAGATCAATAGGTACCGCTCCAGCGGGAAGGTAACGGCGCTCCATGCAGTCATGCTGGCCACATGACCTTGGAGGTGTCTACGGACAACGCTGGCTCTTCGGCTTAGAAATGGAGATGAGCACCACACTCTAGAGTCAGACATGACTAGACTTAATGTCAGGGGACTACCTTTACCTTTACCTTACAACTGTTAGAGTTTCTGTATTTACCTAGTCCAAGGTGGGCGAGGCAAAACTACGGTGAGGTGGATCTGGAATTGGTTAAATGGATGAACCCAGAGGGGGATTCTCCCAAGGCTTCCTCCTCTTCATCCTGGAAAGAAGGGACAAGTGGAGGGCCATCCGCAGGGTTCCCTCCTGGTCCTGCTCCTGCTCAGGATCTTCATTCATGACTTAGATGAAGGGCTAGAAGGCAGGATCATCAAGTTTGCAGACGGGACCAAATTAGGAGGGAGAGACAATACTCTAGAGGACAGGAGCAGGATTCAAAGGGATCTTGACAGATTAGAGAGATGATGGGCCAAAACTCACAAAATGAAGTTCAATAGGGACAAATGCAAGGGACTCCACTTTAGCAGGAAAAACGAAATGCAAAGATACAGAATGGGGGACGATGAGGCCTGGCTCGAGAGCAAGACGTGTGGAAAAGATCTTGGAGTCCTCGTGGGGAGGAAGTTAAACATGAGCCAGGAATGTGATGTGGTGGCAAAAAAAGCCAATGGGATTTTAGCCTGCATCAAGAGGAGCCTAGTGTCTAGATCTAGGGAAGTCCTGCTCCCCATGCTCTATTCCACTTTGGTTAGACCACTTTACCTGGAATATTGTGTCCAATTCTGGGCACCACAATTCAAGAGAGATATTGACTCTAAGCTGGAATGTGTCCAGAGGAGGGCGACTCAAATGATCAAGGGTCTGGAGAACAAGCCCTATGAGGAGCGGCTTAAGGAGCTGGGCATGTTTAGCCTGAAGAAGAGAAGAATGAGAGAAGATACGATGAGAGCCATGTATAAATATGTGAGAGGAAGCCACAGGGAGGAGGAGGGAGGGAGCTTCCTTTCTGCTTCCCTGGAGACTAGGACGCAATGGAACCATGGCTTCAAACTACAAGGGAGGAGATTCCATCTGAACACGAGGAAGAACTTCCTGACTGTCAGAGCCGTTCAGCAGTGGAACTCTCTGCCCCGGAGGGAGTGTGGTGGAGGCTCCTTCTTTGGAAGCTTTTAACCAGAGGCTGGGTGGCCATCTGTCAGGGGTGCTTTGAATGCAATATTCCTGCTTCTTGGCAGAATGGGGTTGGACTGGATGATGGCCCAGGAGGTCTCTTCCAACTCTTTGATTCTATGATTCTATGATTCTCTTGAATTGTGGTGCCCAGAATTGGACACAATATTCCAGGTGTGGTCTAACCAAAGCAGAATAGAGGGGTAGTATTACTTCCCTAGATCTAGATGATGATGATGATGATGATGATGATGATGATGATGATGATGATCATAGAATCATAGAATCAAAGAGTTGGAAGAGACCTCCTGGGCCATCCAGTCCAACCCCATTCTGCCAAGAAGCAGGAATATTGCATTCAAATCACCCCTGACAGATGGCCATCCAGCCTCTGCTTAAAAGCTTCCAAAGAAGGAGCCTCCACCACACTCCGGGGCAGAGAGTTCCACTGCTGAACGGCTCTCACAGTCAGGAAGTTCTTCCTCATGTTCAGATGGAATCTCCTCTCTTGTAGTTTGAAGCCATTGTTCCATTGCGTCCTAGTCTCCAAGGAAGCAGAAAGGAAGCTTGCTCCCTCCTCCTCCTCCCTGTGGCTTCCTCTCACATATTTATACATGGCTATCATATCTCCTCTCAGCCTTCTCTTCTTCAGCCTTCTCTTCTTCTTCTTCATGATGATGTCAGTAAGCCTTGGATGCATCCAAAGGATCATTGCATGAAAGCTGTAGTGACTTTCTCCCCCCAAAATGGATGAAGGAGTGCTTAGGATTTGTCCAGAGTGCCAAGAGCTTCCCCAGAGGAGGCCCATAAACCCCAAATGACCAAATACTTGGAGGATGTCTCCCTGGGTTCCCCTCCCTCCAAAGAACTGGGAGCTGAGAATGAGGGGATTGCCTTTGAGGGGCGAATGCCTCTGGATTGGGGCTCCCCCCCCCCCCCGGCACTGGTCCTGCCTCCTTTGCCAAGGCTGTTTTAGTGCCAAGCAAAGCCACAGCCTTCATTTTTCTATTCGGCTGTGATTTATTCTGGCTGGAGAGCTGCGGTCAGTTGCTTTCATGCCGCTCTCGGTTGTTCATCCACATCCTGCGGTTTTGAATATTTGAAATGGGTCAGTTTCACAGTGGAAACGTAAGCCTTTTTTCCCTAGAGCCTGACCCATATGTGGCATTTCCCCACATGCCCTGGGCACGCACACGGGGGAGTGGGCTCTGGGGGTCTGCAAGCAAAACACATCCCGGCCACGGAAAAGGTGAAGCTGAGGGGGAGACACAGAAAACAACAACAACAACAAGGCCAGGGAAGTGACAGCTGGGAGCCAAATGGATTTTCGCAGCAAGCGATGAATTGTTACAAGCCGTCCCTGTGGGAATCTGGAGCATTTTGGTGCCGCGTTGAGCTGAGTGGGCAAAACCCATGCGCTTTGCAAACGACCTGCTGCCGAAGGAGAGGGAAGCTGCCAGGAACGCTTTTAGAGCCAGGCCTAGGGCTGTGTTTGGGGGCTTCCCTGCTGCAACCCATTGAGATCTTGCCCTATGGAGAGAGAGAGAGAGAGAGGGCCAAGAGGCCGCATTGCTGGCTTGTGGGCGTCTTGCATGGCCAGCATCCCAGTCCTGCCGGCTCTCAATCCAAGAAACCACTCACCCTGGCAGAAGCGGAGGCCCCATCTACTCTGCCGTACAATGCAGCTTAATGTATTATGAAACTATGTTATATTTAATGTACAGGGTTAGTCAAAATGAATAGGCCAATAAGAAAATTAATTGTACCCGAATGTATGTTTACTGTAACCAAACCACAGCTACGTAGCGACAGATAAACTATCAAAGTTTTTTTTGAGCAACACACATGTACGTTAATGCAGCTAGGCGTCTCTAGGAGTCGCTGTTTTCAAAATGGCGGAATCAGGCAAAGAGAAGGCGTTTTGTGTGATGACATTTGCTAAAACAATGTCAGTAATTACGGTCCAGCGAGAATTTAGAGCCAAGTATGGCAAGGAACCACCTCATCGACATTCCATTGCGAGGTGGGTAAAGCAATTTGAGGAGACGGGCTGCGTATGCAAGGGTAAAACCACAGGACGACCGCGTGTCTCCGAAGACACAGTGGAATCCATTCGTGCATCCTTTCAACGAAGTCCCCAGAAGTCGACAAATCGTGTTGCCATGGAATTGAACGTTCCGCAAAAAACTGTGTGGCGCGTGTTACGCAAACGTTTGCAGTTCAAGCCGTATAAATTGCAAATGGTGCAGGCTTTGAAAAAAGGTGACTATTCGAAACGACATGATTTTTGCATATGTGCTGCATTCGATGCCATTACGTCGGATGTGCTGCAACGGATGTGGAATGAACTGGACTATCGCTTGGACGTCTGCCGTGTCACACGGGGCGCCCATATCGAACATCTCTGAAGGTGAGACAAAACTTTGATAATTTATCTGTCGATACGTAGCTGTAGTTTGGTTACAATAAACATACATTCGTCTAAAATTAATTTTCTTATTGGCCTATTCATTTTGACTAACCCTGTATTGTCGAAGGCTTTCATGGCTGGAATCACTAGGTTCAGCAGAGAGCATTCACACCTAGCTCCAGCAGAGAAGAGTCCTTTGTCCCACCCTGGTCATCATTCCACAGATATATAAACCCTTTTTTCCTAGTTCCAACAGACCTCACCACCTCTGAGGATGCTTGCCATAGATGCAGGCGAAACGTCAGGAGAAATGCCTCCAGAACATGGCCCTATAGCCCGAAAAAACCTACAAGAACCTTATGTTATACTTACTTTTACTTAGGCGATCCCTCGTAGCCTGAGGATGATGGTCCTTCAAGTGTAGTATCCTGGCGGTGGGTCCGTAGGAGACTGTGGAGCCCTCTTCTTGATCTGCATCTTCTCCCATGGAAAGGGCATTGGTTTCCAGGAGGAAGGCGGTCCCGGTTGAGGTTGGCTTGATGCGCCTTCCTCTTGGCACATTTCTCTCTTTCGCTCTCCATTTGTGCCTCTTCAAATTCCACAGCACTGCTGGTCACAGCTGACCTCCAGCTGGAGTGCTCAAGGGTCAGGGCTCCCCAGTTCTCAGTATCTATGCCAGAGTTTTGAAGGTTGGCTTTGAGCCCATCTTTCAATCTCTTTTCCTGCCCACCTGCGTTTTCCATTCTTGAGTTCGGAGTAGAGCAACTGCTTTGGGAGACGGTGGTCGGGCATCTGGACAACGTGGCCGTTCCAGCGGAGTTGATGGCGGAGGAGCATCACTTCAGTGCTGGTGGTCTTTACTTCTTCCAGCACACTGACGTTTCCCTGCCTGTCTTCCCAAGAGATTTGCAGGATTTTCCGGAGGAAGCGCTGATGGAATCATTCCAGGAGCTGCATGTGACGTCTGTAGACAGTCCACGTTTCGCAGGCGTATAGCAGGGTTGGGAGGGGAATCGCTTTATAAACAAGCCCCTTGGTATCCCTACGGATGTCCCAGTCCTCAAACTCTCTCTGTTATATGGTAGTGTAGACAGAACCTCGGATGTGAGGCAAAACAGGCAGTTTTGCAAGGAACAAGCCTGCAGTTTGCCCACAGTTTGTTCATCATCACGATTTTCTTCAGAGAGGTTTAAACAACGGAAGAGGGTTTGTCCAAATTCTCTGGGCAACTGGTGCAATTTAATGGAAAGGCCTTTGTCTTCTTGCACTGGTTTCACAACTGTTTTTCTAGGTCTGCACAAAGTGCATAGAAGGTCAGATAAGAGGAAAGGACTGGATGCAGGAATGGAACAGAATAAGATACTTGGGGAAATGCCGGATCACAGGCCAGAGATCAGGTGGACCAAGATGGACAGATACATATAAAAGGCATACAGTCAATCCTCTGCATACAGAGGTTCTGTATCCAGGGATTCCACCGTTAACGGCTGGTAAATATTTTGCAAAATAATTCCAGAATGAAAACCTGGAGTAAGACCATGTCGGGGGTGATTTGAATGCGATGTTCCTGCTTCTTGGCAGAATGGGGTTGGACTGGATGGCCCAGGAGGTCTCTTCCAACTCTTTGATTCTAGGATTCTATGATTCTATGTCCAGTTCTGAGCACTGCAATTGAATGAGGAGAGGGACAAGCGCAAAGGTGTCCAGAGGAAAGCAACCCTAATGAGCTAAGGTCTCAAAACAGGCATGGGCAAATTTCAGCCTCCCAGGTGTTTTGGACTTAAAACTCCCACAATTCCTAGATTTGGTAGGAGAGTCCCTAAGGTTATTTATTATTATTTTTATTATATTTTGCATTTATTGACCGCCCCTCTCAGCCCGAAGGCATCACGAGGCAGAGAGAGACCTGGTGAGGCTTCCTTCTAAGGCCTCACTGAGGCCTACTCACACTGAGGCCTACTCTCACTGAGGCCTTTCTCCCACTGATGCCTCTCTCTCTAAAACAGGTACGGGCAAACCAGATCTGTGTTTCAGGCATCATGAGGCAGAGAGAGGTCTGGTCAGGCTTCCTTCTAAGGCCTCACTGAGGCCTACTCACACTGAGGCCTACTCACACTGAGGCCTTGCTCCCACTGATGCCTCTCTCTCTAAAACAGGTACGGTCAAACCAGATTTGAGTTTCAGGCATCATGAGGCAGAGAGAGGTCTGGTCAGGCTTCCTTCTAAGGCCTCACTCAGGCTTACTCACACTGACGCCTACTCACACTGAGGCCTTTCTCTCACTGATGCCTCTCTCTCTAAAACAGGTATGGGCAAACTTCAGATCTGAGTTTCAGGTATCATGAGGCAGAGAGAGGCCTGGTCAGGCTTCCTTCTAAGGCCTCACTGAGGCTTACTCACACTGAGGTCTACTCACACTGAGGCCTTTCTCTCACTGATGCCTCTCTCTCTAAAACAGGTATGGGCAAACTTCAGATCTGAGTTTCAGGTATCATGAGGCAGAGAGAGGTCTGCTCAGGCTTCCTTCTAAGGCCTACTCACACTGAGGCCTACTCACACTGAGGCCTTTCTCCCACTGATGCCTCTCTCCCTAAAAGGAAGGGGCCTGAGGCCAGGAATTGTGAGAATTGAAATCCAAAACACCTAGAGGGAGGGCCCAAGTTTGCCCATGCCTGATGTGGACACCATGCTCCTATTGATGCAACCTAGATCGGCATTGGCTTTCTTAGCCGCCGCATCACATTGTAGGCTCTTGTTCAGGTTGGGGTCCGCTAAGACCCCCAGATCCCCCACCCATTCTCTACCCGTTCCTTCCATCTTGATTCTCAGAGTGTTGTCCTGTCCATTTCTTCCACCGCAGAGTCCCTGAATCCTCGGGGTTTGCCCTCCTCTTGACCCACCCGTGACAACGCATCCCATGAGCCGCCTCTCTCTCTCTCTCTCTCTGGGGCTGATGGACAGGGTCCAGTCTGTATTTTTCCCTTTGTGTTTCCTGCTTTCTGCTTTCTGCTCTCTCTCTCTCTGCTGCGCATCCCCGCTTCTTCCCTTCCCTTTCCCACATCCCTGCCATGCATCAGATGACAAAATGCCATCTGGGGTGTTCTCATAAAATGGTGAGCCTTTGCCATTTGTTCAGAGGAGAGCGGGTGGCAAGAAGACGGGTGTCGGAAGACTCCGCCGGCGTGTGACAAAATATTATTGTGGCTGCTGCTGATGCCACTGCCCATGCGCAGACGGCCTTGGCCCAAGGTCGGCCGGCGCATTTCGTAACCCAGCGGAGATCTGACCTTGGGCCGGCCTCTCCTTGGCTCTCCTGTCCGCCTGGCCGACGGGCAAGAGCAGCGGTGGCATTCCCGCGCCCAATTTGCATGATATGCAAACTGCAAATGTTTGATTTGCATATTATGCAAATCCGCTTACTATATAAATTGCCGTAACGTGGCAACTTTATTGCCGACGCATACTGTTTTACGGTGCCACGCTGAAAAATGTGCAAAGGTGATTGAATTTTATGTCCCGCTGCAAAATGGGAATGCTTTGCAAATTGGGCCACTTGCATGTGGAGAACTGGCCAATGCAACCCTGGCCAGGAACCCCCGGTGGCACAGTGGGTTAAACTGCTGAGCTGCTAAACTTGCTGGCCGAAAGATCGCAGGTTTGAATCCAGGGAGTGGTGTGAGCTTCTGCTGTCAGCCCCAGCTGACAGCATGATAGCCATGTATAAATATAGCCATGTATAAATATGTGAGAGGAAGCCACAGGGAGGAAGAGGAGGGAGCAAGCTTGTTTTCTGCTTCCTTGGAGACTAGGACGCGGAACAATGGCTTCAAACTACAAGAGAGGAGATTCCATCTGAACATTAGGAAGAACTTCCTGACTGTGAGAGCCGTTCAGCAGTGGAACTCTCTGCCCCGGAGTGTGGTGGAGGCTCCCTCTTTGGAAGCTTTTAAGCAGAGGCTGGATGGCCATCTGTCAGGGGTGATTTGAATGCAATATTCCTGCTTCTTGGCAGAATGGGGTTGGACTGGATGGCCCATGAGGTCTCTTCCAACTCTTTGATTCTATGATTCTATGATTCTATGATTCTGCCAACCTAGCAGTTCAAAAACATGCAAATGTGAGTAGATCAATAGGTACGGCCTTGGGAGCGGGGTGAGCTCCCGCTGTTAGCCCCAACATCTGCCAACCTAGCAGGGCCCCTCCAGAAGATCTTAACAACCTTGATGGTTCATAGGGGAGAATCCGTTCGGACAGGTAAACTGGGCCGGAGTTGTTTAGGGATTGATAGGTCAGCACCAGCACTTTGAATTGTGCTTGGAAGCTAATTGGCAGCCAGTGGAGCTGACGCAGCAAGGGGGGAGTAGTATGCTCCCTGTACCTTGCTCCTGTTAGTAATCTGGCTGCCGCTCGTTGGACTAGTTGAAGCTTCCAGGCAGTCTTCAGAGGCAACCCCACATAGAGAACGTTGCAGTAGTCTATACTATGCTCTGCTTAATGCAATGGTGCCAGTACAGACAAACAAAAGGCTGCTTTAGGGTGTTGGGGATTTCAATGGGAGCCCCAGGGATGGGTCTGCTTTGAGGACAGGGATGAGGAGGCATTCCCAGGCATAACTCAGATCATATCAAGGAGAAATAGGTAAATGGCATAAAGCCGTTGTGTGAAAAGGCCACGGCAGGACAAATAGAAAAGTCAATGTGGACTCGTTGTATATCCCAGTGGAGCCGTGTCTCGTACTTCATCGTTGGCGTTTATGGACTGAGTTTAAAAAGGCCTGAGTAAAGGGGAATAAAATCCTCTTCTTCACTAGAAGGTTTAAGGCAGTGTTTCTCAACCTGGGGGTCAGGACCCCAGGGGGGGGGGTCACGGGGGGTGGGTGTCAGAGGGGTCGCCAAAGACCATCAGAAAACACAGTATTTTCTGTTGGTCATGAGGGTTCTGTGTGCCAAGTTTGGTTTAATTCCATTGTTGATGGGGTTCGGAATGCTCTGTGATTGTAGGTGAACTATAAATCCCAGCAACTACAACTCCCAAATGTCCAGATTCTATTTTCCCCAAACTCCACCAGTGTTCACATTTAGGCATATTGAGTCTTTGTGTAGTCTGATCCAGATCCATCATTGTTTGAGTCCATAGTGCTCTCGGGATGTAGGTGAACTACAACTCCAAAACCAAAGGACACTGCCCACCAAATCCTTCCAGTATTTTCTGTTCCCGTCATGGGAGAACTGTGTGCCAAGTTTGGTTCAATTCCATTGTTGGTGGGGTTCAGAATGCTCTTTGATTGTAGGTGAACTATAAATCCCAGCAACTACAACTCCCAAATGTCAAGGTCTATTTCCGCAGTGTTCACATTTGGACATATTGAGTAGTTGTGCCAAGTTTGGTCCAGATCCATCATTGTTTGAGTCCACAGTGCTCTCTGGAGGCAGGTGAACTACAACTCCAAAACTCAAGGTCAATGCCCACCAAACCCTTCCAGTATTTTCTGTTGGTCGTGGGAGTTCTGTGTGCCAAGTTGGGTTCCATTCCATCCTTGGCGGAGTTCAGAATGCTCTTTGATTGTAGGTGAACTCTAAATCCCAGCAACTACAACTCCCAAATGTCAAGGTCTGGACTGGATGGCCATCTGTCAGGAGGGCTTGATGGGCCACCAGGTCCCTTCCAAATCTTGGATTTAGGATTCTAAGCAGAAATGGATGGCTGTCTGTCAGGAGGGCTTGAATGGTGCCTTCCTGCCTGGAAGAAGTGGGTGATGGAGGCTCCTTCTTTGGAGGCTTCTAAATAGAGGCTGGATGGGCATCTGTCGGGGGTGCTTTGAATGGGATTTTCCTTCTTCTTGGCAGAATGGAGTTGAATTGGATGATGGGCCATCAGGTCTCTTCCAACTCTAGGATTTAGGATTCTAAGCAGAAATGGATGGCTGTCTGTCAGGAGGGCTTGAATGGTGCCTTCCTGCCTGGAAGAAGTGGGTGATGGAGGCTCCTTCTTTGGAGGCTTCTAAATAGAGGCTGGATGGGCATCTGTCGGGGGTGCTTTGAATGGGATTTTCCTTCTTCTTGGCAGAATGGAGTTGAATTGGATGATGGGCCATCAGGTCTCTTCCAACTCTAGGATTTAGGATTCTAAGCAGAAATGGATGGCTGTCTGTCAGGAGGGCTTGAATGGTGCCTTCCTGCCTGGAAGAAGTGGGTGATGGAGGCTCCTTCTTTGGAGGATTCTAAACAGAGGCTGGATGGGCATCTGTCGGGGGTGCTTTGAATGGGATTTTCCTATTTCTTGGCAGGATAAGGTTGGAGTGGATGGCCCAGGAGGTCTCTTCCAACTCTAGGATTCTAAGCAGAACTGGATCGCCAACTGTCAGGAGGGCTTGATGGGCCACCAGGTCTCTTCCAAATCTTGGATTTAGGATTCTAAGCAGAACTGGATGGCCATCTGTCAGGAAGGCTTGAATGGTGCCTTCCTGCCTGGAAGAAATGGGTGATGGAGGCTCCTTCTTTTGGAGGCTTCTAAAGAGAGTCTGGATGGCCATCTGTCAGGGGTGCTTTGAATGTGATTTTCCTTCTTCTTGGCAGAAGGGGGTTGGACTGGATGATGGGCCACCAGGTCTCTTCCAAATCTCGGATTCTTTGATTCTATGAAGTCGTTTTGCATTCACAGAATCATAGAATCCATCATAGAGTTGGAAGGGCCCACAATTCAAGAGAGATATTGACTCTAAGCTGGGATGTGTTCAGAGGAGGGCGACTAAAATGATCAAGGGTCTGGAGAACAAGCCCTATGAGGAGCGGCTTAAGGAGCTGGGCATGTTTAGCCTGAAGAAGAGAAGGCTGAGACAAGATATGATGAGGGCCATGTATAAATATGTGAGAGGAAGCCACAGGGAGGAGGAGGGAGCAAGCTTCCTTTCTGCTTCCCTGGAGACAAGGACGCAATGGAACAATGGCTTCAAACTACAAGAGAGGAGATTCCACCTGAACATGAGGAAGAACTTCCTGACTGTGAGAGCCGTTCAGCAGTGGAACTCTCTGCCCCGGAGGGAGTGTGGTGGAGGCTCCTTCTTTGGAAGCTTTGAAGCAGAGGCTGGATGGCCATCTGTCAGGGGTGATTTGAATGCAATATTCCTGCTTCTTGGCAGAATGGGGTTGGACTGGATGATGGCCCAGGAGGTCTCTTCCAACTCTTGGATTCTAGGATTCTATGATTCTATAACTTCCTGACTCCGAGAGCCGTTCAGCAGTGGAACTTTCTGCCCTGGAGTGTGGTGGAGGCTCCTTCTTTGGAGGATTTGAAACAGAGGCTGGATGGCCATCTGTCAGGGGTGATTTGAATGCAATATTCCTGCTTCTTGGCAGAATGGGGTTGGACTGGATGATGGCCCAGGAGGTCTCTTCCAACTCTAGGATTCTAGGATTCTATGATTCTATAACTTCCTGACTGTGAGAGCCATTCAGCAGTGGAACTCTCTGCCCCGGAGGGAGTGTGGTGGAGGCTCCTTCTTTGGAAGCTTTGAAGCAGAGGCTGGATGGCCATCTGTCAGGGGTGATTTGAATGCAATATTTCTGCTTCTTGGCAGAATGGGGTTGGACTGGATGATGGCCCAGGAGGTCTCTTCCAACTCTTGGATTCTAGGATTCTATGATTCTAAATCCCACTGGGCCATTCAGGATGGCCCAATCAAAGCCCTCCTGAGAGATAGCCACCCAGTTCTGTTTAAAACCCTGCAGAGAAGGAGACCATCAGACTCCAAGGAAGCCTCCTATTCCATTGCAGAGAGCTCTGGCTGTCAGGAGGTCCTTCTTCCTAGTGTTTATGTGGAATCCCTTTCCCAGCCATTTGAACCCGTGGCCCCATTGTGTCCCAGTCTCCAGAGCAGCAGAACACAACGAGAGTGCTTCCCAAACAGTTCAACGTGGCTCTTCTGCTGCCCCCCCCCCCTTCGTCTTTGCGTGGCAGGGAGTTGGTTGATGCCGCCTGAGGGGTCCCTTCTGACTCTCTCCTTTTGCATGTTTAAATCTACCGTATGTGTGTGTATATATATTTAAAACCCATCTGTTCTAGTTTTGCCAGCCACGTGGAGCCCCAGGGCTGGGATCCGCAGCAGCAGCAGGAGGAGCCGTGGAAATGCCACCAGACCTGCCATCGTAGATTCCTCCAGCCGGAAGGGGCCCCCAAAGGCCATCCAGCAGCACACACACAAGCAAAGCACTCCTGACAGAAGGAAGGGCATCCAGCCTCCCAACTCTATCCTTGGCTCAGATCCATCCCTTGCAAAGCTGGGACTCCTGATGCCGGTCCCCCACCTGGTCAAGGGAAGAAGGTTCAGGTGGATGTCCTGCCACTCATGTGCATGCGCTCTCTCTCTTTGTCTCCCCAAAATCAGGCAGTGCTTGTGAGCAGAGAGAGGATGCGCATATTAGAGAAAGGAAGTGCATAGGCATGAAAAAGAATATGTGCATCAGAGAAAGAGAGCATGAGAGACAGAGTAGCACATGGGGCAAATGCACAGAGAGTGCATGCACTCCTGAGCAGGTGCATGAGGGAGAGTATGCACATGGAAGAGAGAGGACTTGCATAGGCGAGAGGAAGTACATGCACGGGACAGTATATGCACATGGGAGAGCATGCATGCACTCTCTCCTTCTCTCCCCAAAATCAGGCAGTGCTTGTGAGCAGAGAGAAAATGGGCATATTAGAGAGAGAAAGTGCATAGGCATGAAAAAGAATATGTGCATCAGAGAAAGAGAGAATGAGAGACTGAGTAGCACATGGGGGAAATGCATAGAGAGTGCATGCACTCCTGAGCAGGTGCATGAGGGAGAGTATGCACATGGAAGAGAGAGGACTTGCACAGGTGAGAGGAAGTACATGCATGAGACAGAATATGCACACGGGAGAGCATGCACATGCAAAAGAAGGAGCATGAGAGGTGCATGCGCACAAGAGAGCAGGTGCATGAGAGAGAGCACCCATGAAAGAGAAACAGAGAGCATGAGAGACACAGATTGTGCACATGAGAAAGAGAGAGAGCATGAGAAAGAATACACTTATGAGAGGAGAACACAAGATAGAGGAAGAGAGGGAGCATGCATATGAGAGAAAAGGAACATGAGAGGGTGCATGCAAATAAGAGAGCAGGTGCATGAGAGAGGGCACCCATGAAAGAGAAACAGAGAACATGAGCAACACAGATTGTGCACATGAGAAAGAACACACTTATGAGAGGAGAGCACGTGACAGAGGTAGAGAGGGAGCATTCACAGGAGAGCAAGAGAACGCATGAGAAAGCATACATGAAAAACAGAGAGAATGGGTGTGTACATGAGAGAGTGCATATGGGAGAGAAAGAAAGTGTGTGTGTGCAGGAGAGTGAGCATGTACACGAGAGACAGTGCATAAGAGAACATGCGCATGAGAACAAGCCCATAAGAGTGGCTGAGCATGCACATGAGAGAGCAGGTGGATGAGGGAGAGTATGCACATGGAAGAGAGAGGACTTACATAAGTGAGAGGAAGTGCATGCATGGGACAGAGTATGCCCACGGGAGAGCATGCACATGCAAAAGAAGGAGCATGAGAGGGTGCATGCACACAAGAGAGCAGGTGCATGAGAGAGAGCATCCATGAAAGAGAAACAGAGAGCATGAGAGACATAGATAGTGCACATGAGAAAGAGAGAGCTCACTCATGAGAGGAGGGCACATGGCAGAGGAAGAGAGGGAGCATTCACAGGAGAGCAAGAGAACGCATGAGAAATCACACATGAAAACAGAGAGAATGGGTGTGTTTTCATGTGTACAATCACACATGAAAACAGAGAGAATGGGTGTGTACTGTTTTCATGTTTTCACACATGAAAACAGAGAGAATGAGTGCACCTGAGAGCATGAGAGACACAGATTGTGCACATGAGAAAGAACACACTTATGAGAGGAGAGCACATGACAGAGGTAGAGAGGGAGCATTTACAGGAGAGCAAGAGAACGCATGAGAAAGCATACATGAAAAACAGAGAGGATGGGTGTGTACATGAGAGAGTGCATATGGGAGAGAAAGAAAGAGTGTGAAAGAGCGTGTGTGTGCAGGAGAGTGAGCATGTAAATGAGAGACAGTGCATAAAAGAACATGTGCATGAGACCAAGCCCATAAGAGTGACTGAGCATGCACATGAGAGAGCAGGTGCATGAGGGAGAGTATGCACATGGAAGAGAGAGGACTGCACAGGTGAGAGGAAGTGCATGCACGGGACAGAATATGCACACGGGAGAGCATGCGCATGCAAAAGAAGGAGCATGAGAGGTGCATGCACACAAGAGAGCAGGTGCATGAGAGAGGGCACCCATGAAAGAGAAACAGAGAGCATGAGAGACACAGATAGTGCACATGAGAAAGAACACATTCATGAGAGGAGAGCACATGATAGAGGAAGAGAGGGAGCATTCACAGGAGAGCAAGAGAACGCATGAGAAAGCATACATGAAAACAGAGAGAATGGGTTTGTACATGAGAGAGTGCACATGCGAGAGAAAGAAAGTGTGTGAGAGTATGTGTGTGCAGGAGAGTGAGCCTGTACACGAGAGACAGTGCATAAAAGAACATGTGCATGAGACCAAGCCCATAAGAGTGGCTGAGCATGCACATGAGGGAGCAGGTGCATGAGGGAGAGTATGCACATGGAAGAGAGAGGACTTGCACAGGTGAGAGGAAGTGCATGCATGGGACAGAGTATGCACACGGGAGAGCATGCACATGCGAAAGAAGGAGCATGAGAGGGTGCATGCACACAAGAGAGCAGGTGCATGAGAGAGAGCACCCATGAAAGAGAAAGACAGAGCATGAGAGACACAGATTGTGCACATGAGAACGAGAGAGAGCATGAGAAAGAACACACTTATGAGAGGAGAGCACATGATAGAGTAAGAGAGGGAGCATGCACATGAGAGAGGAGAATGAGAGGGTGCATGCACACAAGAGAGCAGGTGCATGGGAGAGAGCACCCATGAAAGAGAAACAGAGAGCATGAGAGACACAGATTGTGCACATGAGAAAGAGAGAGAGCACAAGAAAGAACACACATATGAGAGGAGAGCACATGATAGAGGAAGAGAGGGCGCATTCACAGGAGAGGAAGAGAACGCATGAGAAAGCATACATGAAAATAGAGAGAAGGGCACATGAGAGAGTGCACATGGGAGAGAAAGAAAGTGTGTGTGAGAGTGTGTGTGTGTGCAGGAGAGTGAGCCTGTACATGAGGGACAGTGCATAAGAGAACACGCGCATGAGACCAAGCCCATAAGAGTGGCTGAGCATGCCCATGCGAGGGCTCTGCTGCTGTAGCGCGAACCGGCCGCCCTCCGGAGCCAGAGCTGCCTCGGCGTCAAAGGCGCTCGTGCCCAGAGAGAAGAGATGAATAAAGCGGATGTGAAGTTTCTAGGCCGAGCCATTTGTCAGAGATTACCTTCAGCGCATGAACTGCCAGCACTGGCTGCTGCCTCCGAAGGCCAGGAGCCCCTGCCCTCCTGCCTCGGGCCCACTCCCCTCAAAAGCGCCGGTGGGTCTGGATCCGGTCTCAGAGGGGCAAAACTGGGGCCTCCATCCACGACAGACCCTCCCCAGTGACTATGGGTCAGTCTGTGTCCCTCTCAGGCCGCAGTGGCAGGCACCCCCTCCCCAAATGAAATTTGGCATTCGAGAGTTGGCATTCATTGGAAACAATGAACTACAATCACACAGCAATGAAAAGACTAAACATATTGTGTTGCATTGTTTATCACTTAAAAGCAGACATGTAAAACCAGTCAAAACCATTTAAGACAAGGCCAGCCACATGTGCCCACGCACATTGAGTCTCGTTAAGAGAAGGAAGCCGGGCATTAATAATAATAACAATAATAATAATTGTTATCGAACATGGCAACCGGGGCGGCTCATCCATTACGCGAAATAAGCGGTCGCAGAACACTTTTTTTTTGCCAGGGGTGCAGAGGCGCCTCTGTAAATGCCCCTCGACCGCCACTTGAGGAGCGCCCCCCCCCCTCAGCTCACAACAGGCCTAGCAGTCCGGGGGGAGCCTCGGCTTTCTTGCCTCGCTGCCGGGCGATCCTCTTGCCAAAGGGGCCGGGCCCTTGAGCCCCGCATCGCCCCTCTCGTTCCTGCTCCATCCGGCCACCGGGTGCGCGAGCAGAGCTGGCGCTCAATCGTTCTCCATGTTCGATCCCTTCCCCATGACTGGCTCCCTTTCCCAATCCCTCGGCGCTCCACTCGCCTCCTCTCCTCTCCCCAATCCGTGGGTGGGCCAAGGGGCGGAGCCGCCATGTCTGGGCCGCTTCGGGTCCGGAGGCGTGTCTGAAGACCCCAGCGTGCGCACCAAAAGTCGCCTCTTCTCCTGACTTTCTCTTCAGCCATTGGGACCAAGAGAGAGAGAGAGAGAGAGAGAGAGAGAGCCCCTCCGGCTGGAGGTATCTCCCACCTCCGCTCCCTCCTTTGTTTTTGCACCTACCTTCAGGAAAGGTGGGCATCTCCACCTCTCTCTCTCTCTCTCTCTCTCTTGGTCCCAATGGCTGAGGAGAAAGTCAGGTGAAGAGGTGACTTGGGTGCAGGGGCGGCTCGTCCATTATGTGAAGTAAGCGGTCGCAGAACACTTTGGGTCCGGAGGCATATCTGAAGACCCCAGTGTGTGCACCAAAAGTCACCTCTTCTCCTGACTTTCTCCTCAGCCATTGGGACCAAGACAGAGAGAGAGAGAGAGAGAGAGAGAGAGGTGGAGATGCCCACCTTTCCTGAAGGTAGGTGCAAAAACAAAGGAGGGAGCGGAGGTGGAAGATACCTCCAGCCGGAGGGGCTCTCTCTCTCTCTCTCTCTCTCGCTTGGTCCCAATGGCTGAGGAGAAAGTCAGGAGAAGAGGTGACTTGGGTGCACACGCCAGGGTCTTCAGGCACGCCTCCGGACCCAAAGCGAGCCAGGCAAGGGAGCAAGTGCGGCAAGTGTAGTTACTGGGATGTATAGTTCACCTATAATCAAAGAGCATTCTGAACTCCACCAATGATGGAACTGAACCAAATATGGCACACAGAACTCCCACGACGAACAGAAAATATATATCAATAGTTGGTTGGGGGGGGGGGGGCACCAAAATACTGTTTGCTTACCATTGAACATTACCTAGGGCCGCCTCTGATGGCAACCCCCCCCCCCCAATAAAAAGGAGCTATAGTTGAGGATCTATAGTTTGCTAAGGACACCAGGCTGAAATGGTATTAAAGAGTTAAGTCTTGGTCATCCTACAACAGGACCCTTGATCATTTTAGTCGCCCTCCTCTGGACAGCAGCATGGACTCCTTTCTCTCTGGATATATATATATATGAGGTTGAACCCGGAACTCCCTGCCTTCAAGCTGATCTGACCTGCAGCAGGGAGTTCCTCAGTTCTCCATTACCCCGCTTGGGCCAACCTACATGAACGTGGCCATAGCAGCAGCTGCAACTCAGCAGCCTTCTTATTACTTCGCTTTCTCCTCCCCTCCTAACATTGTAACTAATCCCCACAATAAAAAGTATCAATTAATTGTAACCTTTTCCCTCTCCATAGTGTTACTTTGTGTCCTTTCATTGCCTCTAACTTCTCTCTACATAAACCTCTCTTCTCCTGGGCTGCAGATGGCTGTCAGCCCATCCGGGATGTGATTTTTGCGTCCCAGGGAGGCCGAAACTGTGTTCCTTTAAACCGCGGATATGGAAACCCATCGGGTCCCAGTATCCGCGAGTCAACGGATCACTGCAAAATTGGTATAATTCTTCTCCTGGGAGAATTCTAAGACTAATGGCTATCTCAGTTTCACTCCGCTAACCCAACTGCCACAGGAATAACCCTTTTTGTCCTCCAAACCTCGACCTGGAGCCCAGCTGGTTTCATGAAGACACTGCTTCGTTGCCACCATTTTGTGGATGCCCAGAGAGCCTGCTGATCTTGGGAAACTGTCATGGTCACCCCATAGGATCCCCAAGATGTCGGCGGTCCGCCTTGGTCCTTGGCAAGGAGGGATCTGTAGTTTTCTCCGTGGATCTTGATCTCCAATGCTGGCAGACGGCTCATAAGAATTCTATGGACTCTGGGACTCCTTTCCAATTTGCCTCCCATGGATTTTACAACTTTTATCAACTTTCTCCAACTTTTAAGAACTTTTGAAAACGTTTTGGGACTTTTTCCCCCAAACCCCATGGACTCCCCATCATGACTTGGGGGCTATATGATTTCCCAATATTGGACTCTCTATGGACTTTGGTGGGTGGATAGGTTTATATGAATTTCCCTTTTCCCCATTTTTCCCTTGTGCATGCCTTATGAATCCCATGTGTGTTTATGTATAAAAATTATGGAAAGCCACCTTTCACGACCCCGGCAAGACAAAAACTTTGGGAAATTCCTATTTCCTGAGGCAAATCCCTATTGACTTAAGGGTTCCATCAAGGACTTATTGCATGATAATAACAATGGTGCGTCTTGGGTCTCGGAGCATGTCCGCCCAGGAAAGCACCCCATGGTGAACTGGTCACTTGTCAACAATGGGACATCCTGCCTTCAGGGAAAATCAGGATGTCCCAACCGTCTCTCTCATTGTCATTTCCCCTTGGACTGAAACTCACACTGATAGCATCAATTAATCCCATATCTGAGACAGAAGGATATCAGAGCTTGGCAGCCATGCCAGCCATTTTTGCACATTTCAACTTTTCAGGTCAATGCCAGGCCGGCTTGAGGAATCTCCGGATTATCGCCGGCCATCAGGACACACATTGAGTCATTTTAATCCACTCATCTATACTCTCGGTTCATTGTTTTTCCTTTGGACCGCCTCCTCCGCTCCCATTGGTCAAGAGCCCAAAGTGGCGCTGGCTCCCTGATTGGTTAAGGCGTTCCTAAGCTGACTGCACCTCCCCTCCAGCTGATGATGACAGCCAATCAGAAGAAAGCCGGCAAAGGGGTGGGGGTGGGGATTTGAACTTTGACAGCTCTGTTTCTCTATAAAATGTACTGCAATGTATTGAATGTATGTCTCTCCCGACGAACTATCACAGTTTGACATCCGTACTAGCTGGACGCAATAAATACAACTCGGTGGCTTTTCTTCAACTTTGGTGAGATCTATTTGGGGAAAAAACAGGGAAAATTCTTTTGGGTCTCTCCTTTCGCTCGCCAGAGTACCAGACCCTCGTTGGTGGGTCTGTGGGCTCCCCTCTCCTGGGAGGGAGCCTCCAAATTCTAGCTCGATATCATATACATCTTATCAGGTTACTTACTTACTTAGGTGATCCCTCATTGTCCGAGTAAGATTGTCTTCCAAGATGGGTGTCCTGGCGGTGGGTCCGTAAGTGACTATGGAGCGCTACTCTTGATCTGCATCTTCTCCCACAAGTGAGGTTATTGGTTTCCAGGTGGAAGGTGGTCCCAGTCTGGGTTGTTTCTCAGCCAATCCCAGGCCAGGGAGGGAGGATTCCAAGTGTCACTATGAAACAGACCCTATTTAGCTGCTTACAGGAGCACATCTTTCTCAGAATTGTCCTTTGGGGCAGGAGACCACAACTGTCTCCATCTCTGATGAGGATGAATGATAAAACACCTCTGTCTTTGTGCTGGTACATCTGTACCAGGAACTCCAACTTTATTTTCTTTCTATTAAGTGTTTGCATGCACTCCAAAGTTTCAGGGATTCTGCAAAAAGGTAGCTTCCTTCCTTTGGTTTGCAGTCATAGGGCAAGCCACCTGTCTATCATCGTTACGTTTTGGTTCCGCCCCTTGTTCGGGGCAATGGGAAGAGAAGGGAGCCATTTTTTAGTTAGTCTTAGTGAGGAAAACTAAGTTAGAGGACGTGGACAAGCTTCACCTGCAGAAAAGCTTCATTTCTCAAGACGTTCTGGGGGGAAATTCCCAAAGCTCTGGCTGGGAGCTTGCAGCCTCTCAGCCTAACAGCATTTGAGGGAAACAGCCCTAAAGTCTTAAAGAAATTCCAGAGGGAAAACAGCATTACAGACCCAAAGAACTCCAGCTGGAGAATCTACAAGCTTTGTCTGGTAGATGAATTGTTGAAGGCTTTCATGGCTGGAATCACTAGGTTCTTGTGGGTTTTTTTGGGCTATAGGGCCATGTTCTAGAGGGATTTCTCCTGATGTTTCACCTGCATCTATGGCAAGCATCCTCAGAGGTAGTGAGGTCTGTTGGAAATAGGACAATGGGTTTATATATCTGTGGAATGGCTGGGGTGGGGCAAAGGACTCTTCTCTGCTGGAGCTAGGTGTGAATGTTTTAGCTGATCACCTTCATAAAATTACAACAGCAAAACAGCAGAGAGGAAACAACCAGGCACATCTTAACACCTCTCAACAAAAGGTTTTCCCAGGCTCAGGCAGACCTTCAAATGTTAATGAAGGTGATCAGCTGAAACATTCACACCTAGCTCTAGCAGGGAAGAGCTCCTTGCCCCACCCCAGCCATTCCACAGATATATAAACCCATTGTCCTATTTCCAACAGGCCTCACTACCTCTGAGGATGCTTGCCATAGATGCAGGCGAAACGTCAGGAGAAATGCCTCTAGAACTTTGCCCTATAGCCCGAAAAAACCCACAAGAACCTTTGTCTGGGAGGTTTACTCGGTACCAAGACGCAGTTTGGAATCGGTAGTAGATCCTACACCAACAAAATGTAGACAGCCTGAGAGAGGTTCAAAAACGGTTTTCCTCTCAAAGTAGAAGAACAATTAACGAAGACAGTTGCCTGTCCCTTGTGGACAAGATTAAGGAAGCCACCAGTTGATTGAAAGCCTTGAAGCATTGGTTTGACTCATTAAAGATTTGAGAAATATTTGTTCAATTTGTTCAATAATAAAGGACTTTGTTTAACCTTTCAAGCCATCTAAAGACCATTTCTTCAGGAAAATCCTTGAGGGCCTCTTTCGTGGCGCCCTGGCTTCCCACTGGGCACAAGGTGCACATCCTATTTCAAAAGACAATTATTACAGGCCCAGTGCGTGACAGAACAGTCTTTGTCTTCGGCTGCTTGGGTGGGTTAATTTTAATCTGGAATCGTTGGCTATTAATTGCTAGCATTGCTTGCCTGGCAGAATTCTCAAAGTAGAATCATAGAATCATAGAATCAAAGAGTTGGAAGAGACCTCATGGGCCATCCAGTCCAACCCCATTCTGCCAAGAAGCAGGAATATTGCATTCAAATCACCCCTGACAGATGGCCATCCAGCCTCTGCTTAAAAGCTTCCAAAGAAGGAGCCTCCACCACACTCCGGGGCAGAGAGTTCCACTGCTGAACGGCTCTCACAGTCAGGAAGTTCTTCCTAATGTTCAGATGGAATCTCCTCTCTTGTAGTTTGAAGCCATTGTTCCATTGCGTCCTAGTCTCCAGGGAAGAAGAAAACAAGCTTGCTCCCTCCTCCTCCCTGTGGCTTCCTCTCACATATTTATAGACGCCTATCATATCTCCTCTCAGCCTTCTCTTCTTCAGGCTAAACATGCCCAGTTCCCTAAGCCGCTCCTCATAGGGCTTGTTCTCCAGTACTGTGGTCTAGACTCTATATCACAACAACAACAACAACAACAACAACCAGCACCACTTAGGCCTTGAAGACTTTAATGAAAGGCAAAGTGTGGACTGTGTGCAGAATGACCTGGGTGTTGTGCCAGGTCCGGCCTCGTCCTCCCGGTCCTTCCTTCGGTGCAAAGCCCTTGGCTGTCCTTCTCGTTCTCCAGTCGGGGCGATGAGTTGATCCCTCGCAAATACTTTTTGGGGTAAGGGCTTCCTGACTGCTGACTGGAGGAACAGCAAGCCCAGACCGCAAAAAGATCCGAGAGAGAAAGGCGGCGGCGGCGAGAGCGTCAGAGGCAGAGCCCGGCTGTCCTTTCGGGGAGAAGATGGGCAGCCTGGAGAAGGAAGACAGAGAAGAGGAGAAGGTGACCCAAAGGGAGGAGGACTTTTCACCAAAGACTCCCAAGAAGGCTGAGGAGGAAGCTCTACCAGGGGAAGGGGGGCCTGGCTTCCCCAAAATGGCGAAGGCCTCCATTGAGTCATGGATTCCTAGATTCGAGGCACCCGAGGCCACCCCGCCCATCCCCATTCTCCAGACAGAAAGACACAACTGGAGCATTCCCAAGAGATGCCCATCCTGCCCCTGTCCATGCCACACACCCCCAAACGTCATTGGTCAGAACAGAAAGGTGCATTTATATTGCATTTTCTCAATGAAAAGGTAACAGTGAAATACAAATGCAGTATTTTACAACAACAACAACAACAACAACAACAACAATGGAAGAAGAGGAAGAACAAGGGTTTCCCTTTCCCGCTATATGTGCATGCAATGCCCTCCAATGTTTCAGAAATGGAAAGGAGACAATGCGTGTAAGAATATGTGTTTAAATGTAATGAAATATTGTAATAGTTTAAACTGTATGGTGTAAGAATGCAATGTAAGAATTAAATGCATAGAGCTGTGCTTGATTCCTACAGTGTAACTTTGGAGTGTTCCGGTAACATGTTTACATTCGACAGAAATCAGATAGCCATGTGGTTCCAGCTTCCAGGATGTACAGCTAGTGAATGGACATATTTTATTCTGCTCCTGTAAATAGTGTAAATTACAATAAAAGGTAAGAGCCGCTCCAGGCTTTGGAGCTGACTGAGGTAGCAGGCTTCATTATTTGCTTTTGTGCCTTTGAGTGGACGCTCAGAGGTCAATAAACCAACATATGCAAGATGGGCAAAGGTGCAAATGGGGAAGGAGAGTCAACAAGAAGAAAGGGCTGCAGCCGGTTGCTTTTCCCTGAAGCAACAGGAAAAGGCAAGATCTGCCCCTCTCCCTTCTCTCCGCCCAATGAGTTCCTTGCAAGGCATTTCTACACTTTGGATTCAGTTTGCAGCAAGGGGAGTAAGCTGAGGACCAAGTGGGGAGTGTGCGGGTTGGCTGTACCAGGAGCTCCACCTTTATTTTCTTTCTGTTGTCTGTTTTGCAGTCATAGGGCAGGCCTCCTATCCATCGTAATTAAGCTTTGGTTCCGCCCCTTGTTCTGGGCTCTGGGAGGGAACGGAGCCATTTTTTGGGCAGTCTCACACAAGGTAGCTAAGCTATAGGACGTAGACCAGCTCGTCCCGTAGAAAAGCTTCCTTTCTCAAATAACCATCCATGGAAAATGGAGCTTCCAGGGAAAAGAAAATTGCAGGAGAAAGGTTCCAAAAGCTCTGGCTGAGAGCTCACAGCCTCTCAGCCTCACAGCATCAGAGGGAACAGCCCTGAAGTTTTCAAAGAACTCTCGAAGGGAGAACAGCATTACAGGTCCACGGAACTCCAGCTGAAATATCTTCAAGCCTCGGCTGGTAGGTCTACTCGATTCCCAGACGCATTTGGAGTCGGTAGTAGGACCCACACCGATTTTTTTTGTCGTGTCAGGAGTGACTCCTGGTGTGAGAGAATTGGCTGTCTGCAAGGACGTTGCCCAGGGGACACCTGGATGATTTGATGTTTTTATCATCCTTGTGGGAGGCTTCTCTCATGTCCCCGCATGAGGAGCTGGAGCTGATAGAGGGAGCTCATTCGCCTCTCCCCGGATTTGAACCTGCGACATGCCGGTCTTCAGTCTTGCAGGCACAGGGGTTTAACCCACTGCGTCACTGGGGGCTCCACCCACACCGATGAGGCATAGATAGAAAGCAGCCTGGGAGAGGTTAGAAAGGGTTTTTTCTACAGACAAAGTTTAGTTAATCAAAGTCAGGTACCAGTCCATTGAGGACTAGACTAAGAAAGCCTTGAAGTGTTGTTTGAACCATTGAAGATTTGTTGTTTGTTCCATAATAAAGACTTCGTTGCATCATTAAAGACTCTAAAGACCATCACTTCAGAGAAATCCCTGAGAACCTCTCTTTGAGGCGCCCCTGGCTTCCCGCTGGGCTTAAAGTATACGTCCTATAGAAAAGTACAGCGCGTGACAGAACAGGGAGATTTTGCTACTTTCTCTCCTTTCCACCCAATGAGTTAATGGGTGGAAGAAATCGGTCTGTAGGCATCAGAGGAAACTGCGGACAAAGGGGGGAAGGCAAGAGGGAACCGGTGGGTGCGTTGGAAGTGGCGGAGGAAGTGGGAGGGCAGAGGGTGGCCTGGAGCTGTCCCTTCCAACGGACGGCTGCAGAGACTGCCTTGGCACTCCACGTGATGGAAAGGCAGCGACAGAAGGAAGTGCCGGGGGCTGGCATTCTTGGTGGCCTACTTCTGCTGGCAAGCATTGCTTTTCCTGACTCTGCCCAGGTTTCAGAAAGTAAACGCAAGGCCTTTCCATGGGGTGCAGCTTGGCTGATTTCATCCTTCTTTTGATGGATGCTCTTGGAAAGGGTTGAAGGCAATGGCTTGTCTAATTGCATTTTAACAGTAACGTTTTGCATGCTTGTGGTTATCTCTGGATGTGATTTTTCCTGCAGTTTTTGGGGGGGAAAGGCGGAACAGAATTGAATCAGCAGCGGCAGCAGGAGCCCCTTGGGCCAAGCCTTCCTGGCATCAAGTCCAGCGTGGCGTTCCCTCACTGGGAACACAGGCGCGTGGAACCATGAAGCGCCAAGGCTTTTCCGCCTGCCTGGTTCTGCAAAGGCCCGAAGCCTCCAGACTCCTTTTCCAAGAGGAACCAGCGCTCTCTTCTTTGTGTTTCCTGGAGCGGTGCCTCTTCTTCTTCTACTTCTTCTGCGCCAAGCCGAGGTTGGGTGACGCCAGCGCCTTGGGCCGGCCTGCCTTCTCCTCCTGCCTTCGGAGAGCCCTCGCCTGCTCCCTGGCACCGGGTTTCGGCCTCCTTGGGCATCTTGCCAGCCTTGCCCACCCCGAGTGCCAGCCTCTGAGCAGCCGGCCAGGAAGGCTCTTCTCTCCAGGCTGGAGATGAAGGGCCCCAAAGCGCTCCCTTCCACTCGCGGCGCAGAAAGGATGCCCGGGTTGAAACACAACAGCAGGTCCCTCTGCAAAGGCAGCCACAGACACCACTAAGCCTCCTCCTAGAGATGCCAAGCCTGCCTCCAAGGGACGCTCCAGGCCAAGCCTCAGATGGGAGGCCTCCAACTGGATGGAAGGAAGGAAGGAAGGAAGGAAGGAAGGAAGGAAGGAAGGAAGGAAGGAAGGAAGGCAGGCGAGGAGAGAGACATGAAGGAAAAATAGAATCACAGAATCGTAGTTGGAAGGGAGCCCCAAGGGTCATCCAGTCCAGCCCCCTTCTTTCTGCCAGGCAAGGAAGGCATGATCCAAGCCCTCCTGGCAGATGGCCATCCAGCAGAAGGAGACTCCACTGTGGAATGACAGATATATAAACCTAGTTTTTCCAAGTTCCAACAAACCTCATTACCTCTGAGGATGCTTGCCATAGATGTAGGTGAAACGTCAGGAGAAAAATTGCCTCCAGAACATGGCCATATAGCCCGGAAAAACCTACAACAACCCATGGATTCCGGCCATGAAAGCCTTCGACAATACAATTTTTATACAATCCCAGATATATAGGCATATAAAACAGGCATAAGAGTCAAACATTGACTGGTAATAAGTCAACAAAGCTTGCTAAGAAGGGCCATTTTCCATGTTGTGGATGGAGTACAGCTGCAGCATTGTCTGTAATTATTATTATTATTATTATTATTATTATTATTATTATTATTATTACTTGCCTGCCCCTCCTCACTGATCGAGGAAGGTTACAACATTGTAAAACACACACTCACCTAAAAACATTGCTTGAAATACACATATTAAGATGCATTTTCACAAAATACATATTAAAATACACAAAAAGAAAGATCAAAATGCAAGTTTAAAATTAATCAATAAAACATTGCATGCTCTTGCTACTGGATTTGTGTAAATGGGTGGCATCCAGAAACAGAGCTCTGTATTCCACCAAAGTTAGAAAGGACTGCCAAAGGCCACCCAGCCTTTCGCCAGGCAGGAAGACACAATGCAAGCCTTCCCAAGAGATGGCCACCCAGCTTTTGCTTAAAAACCTCCAGAGAAGGTGATTACCAGGAAGTTCTTCCCAATGTTTAGGTGAAATCTACTTTCCTGCCATTTAAATCCATGGCTCCATTGGATCCCAGTCTCCAGGACAGCAGAAAGGAAGCCTTGCCCCCTTCCTCTCCCCCCCCCCCCCCCCGTGACAGCTCCTTTCACGTATTCATAGAACCCTAGAATCAAAGAGTTGGAAGAGACCTCCTGGGCCATCCAGTCCAACCCCATCTCCAGCTCATCCTCTGTTTGGGTATCAGCCAGCACGTCCACGACTTAAATCTAGAAATAGTTTTCTAAGATCTACAGAGACACTCGCTGGAACACCTCAGCAAACGAGAGTCCAAAAGTGGCAGGCTGAAACCCAGAACCTCAACCAATGGCTGATACCAAATGAGAGACTCTCCCCTGGGCACACAGAAGACTGGGCGACTTGGAAGGCGCTGAACAGACTGCGCTCGGGCACCACGAGATGCAGAGCCAACCTTCAGAAATGGGGCCACAAAGTGGAATCCACGACATGCGAGTGTGAGAAGAGCCAACTAGAGACCACCTGCAGCAATGCAACCTGAGCCCTGCCACATGCACAGTGGAGGACCTTCTTGCGGCAACACCAGAGGCACTCCAAGTGGCCAGATACTGGTCAAAGGACATTTAATCAACAACCAAACTCACAAATGTTGTATTTTGTTTGTTTGTTTGCTTTGTTCTGTTAGAAATGTAATATAAATGACTGGTTGCCCTGACACGACAAACAAATAAAATAAATAAATTGTTATTGTTGTTGTTGTTAAGTTCTTGTGGGTTTTTCGGGCTATATGTCCATGTTCTAGAGGCATTTCTCCTGACGTTTTGCCTGCATCTATGGCAAGCTTCCTCAGAGGTAGTGAGGTTGTTGTAGGTTTTTTCGGGCTATATGGCCATGGTCTAGAGGCATTCTCTCCTGACGTTTTGCCTGCATCTATGGCAAGCATCCTCAGAGGTAGTGAGGTTGTTGTAGGTTTTTTCGGGCTATATGGCCATGGTCTAGAGGCATTCTCTCCTGACGTTTCGCCTGCATCTATGGCAAGCATCCTCAGAGGTAGTGAGGTTGTTGTAGGTTTTTTCGGGCTATATGGCCATGGTCTAGAGGCATTTCTCCTGACGTTTCGCCTGCATCTATGGCAAGCATCCTCAGAGGTTGTGGGGTTTGTTGTCGAAGGCTTTCATGGCCAGAATCACTGGGTTCTTGTAGGTTTTTTCGGGCTATATGTCCATGTTCTAGAGGCATTTCTCCTGACGTTTCGCCTGCATCTATGGCAAGCATCCTCAGAGGTGAGGATTGTTGTTGTTGTTGTTGTTTCCAGACTTCCATCTTCTTCTTGAGTTGCTTTGCCCATCACTGGACGCAGGGTCATCCCAGGTGAGGCCTGGCCAAAGCAGGAGAGAGAGAGAGAGAAGGAGGAGGAGGAGGAGGAGGACTCAAAGCCACAGGCAACTCTCTTGGGCCATCCATCAAACGGAGACATCAGCCCTTTGGGACTGAGAGAGACGTTTCTGCCGGAGCGTCCAGGGACACCGGAGGATCCAAAGAAGGACCCAAGGCTTTCCTGGCCTCTGGCCTTTCTTCAGATGGCTGTCCCTGGACATTTCGTGCTTTAGGTCCCAAGGGCGCTCAGAGAAGCCTCTCTGCCTTTCTCTAACGCTGGAACCGACGATGACGCCTGTCCCTTGAGGCCAGAGAGAGGGCTTGATGCCCACCTTGGAAGCACTTCTCCTGGCCCCGAGGGACAGACATCCAAGTGCCCGTGCACACTTTGGCAGTTACCTTCTCAGAAGTTGCTTGCTCCTTTCATACTTTGAATGCAGACAAAAGAGCGGTGGATTATCTCCTTAAGGAAGACGTTTACTATCTTCCTACCTCTCATAGAATCATAGAATCATAGAATCAAAGAGTTGGAAGAGACCTCATGGGCCATCCAGTCCAACCCCATTCTGCCAAGAAGCAGGAATGTTGCATTCAAATCACCCCTGACAAATGGCCATCCAGCCTCTGCTTAAAAGCTTCCAAAGAAGGAGCCTCCACCACACTCCGGGGCAGAGAGTTCCACTGCTGAACGGCTCTCACAGTCAGGAAGTTCTTCCTCATGTTCAGATGGAATCTCCTCTCTTGTAGTTTGAAGCCATTGTCCCGCGTCCTAGTCTCCAAGGAAGCAGAAAACAAGCTTGCTCCCTCCTCCCTGTGGCTTCCTCTCACATATTTATACATGGCTATCATATCCCCTCTCAGCCTTCTCTTCTTCAGGCTAAACATGCCCAGCTCCTTAAGCCGCTCCTCATAGGACTTGTTCTTCAGACCCTTGATCATTTGAGTCGCCCTCCTCTGGACACATTCCTCTCCTTGGAATGCAGCACGATACCCTTATCCATGGATTTCACAAAAATCATCCAGTCCAACCTGGAAAACACCAGCAAAGCGCTTCCAACAGAAGGCCATCCAGCCTCTGCTTAAAATCCTCCAGAGAGGGGATATCCACAGTTTCATTTACCCACACCCCAAAAAATACTTCTCCTGGGTCTTTCTAGCCTTCTGTGGTTATGCTTCTGGCACGTGTATGATCACAATATAGGTTTTCAGGTATCCATATGAGCGTGAACGAGTCTTGGAACACATCCCCATGGATACAGGAGTCATACTGTCATTTTCACAAGCTGCATCTTTGGGTGCATCTACACCAGGCATGGGCAAACTTTGACCTTCTCTCCAGATGTTTTGGACTTCAACTCCCAGAATTCCTAACAGCCTCAGGCCCTTTCCTTTTCCCCCTCAGCCGCTTAAGGAGAGAAGGTCAAAGTTTGCCCATGCAAAACACCAGGAGAGAAGGTCAAAGTTTGCCCATGCCTGATCTGTAGATACAATTAATGCAGTTTGACTCCACTTTCACTGCCATGGCACCATGGCTTTGGAACCTTAGGATTGGCACTCTATGCCAATCCTAAGCACTAGCACTCTATGGCAGAGAAAGCTAAAAGGTTTCCAAATGCCACCTAGTGGCTGTTTAAGACATTTACATGACTCTCTTGTGCCCTACCTTGGCAGACACCTCTCCACAAAAGTCAACATTGACACCAAAATTCAACACCGCCTGAGCTCTGCAAGTGCAGCATTTTTCCAAATGAAGCAGAGAGTGTTTGAGGAGACCAAGGGGCTTGTTGATAAAGCTATTGTCCTCCCAACCCTGCTCTATGCCTGCAAGACGTGGACAGTTGACAGACGTCACATGCAACTCCTGGAACAATTCCATCAGCGCTGCCTCCGGAAAATCCTGCAAATCTCTTGGGAAGACAGGCGGGGAAACGTCAGCGTGCTGCAAGAAGAAGCAAAGACCACCAGCATTGAAGCGATGGTCCTCCGCCATCAACTCCGCTGGACCGACCACATTGTCCGGATGCCCGACCACCGTCTCCCAAAGCAGTTGCTCTACTCCGAACTCAAGAACAGAAAACGGAATGTTGGTGGGCAGGAAAAGAGATTGAAAGATGGGCTCAAAGTCAGCCTTAAAAACTGTGGCATACACACTGAGAACTGGGAAGCCTTGGCCCTTGAGCGCTCCAGCTGGAGGTCAGCTGTGACCAGCAGTGGTCCAGAATTTAAAAAGGCATGAATGGAGGGCAAAAGGGAGAAATGTGCCAAGAGGTAGAAAGTGTGTCAAGTCAACATTGATCGAGATTGCCTTCCACCTGGAAACTAATGTCCTCACTTAGGAGAACATGTAGATCAAGAATAGGGCTCCGCAGCCACCTATGGACTCACTGCCAAGACTTGGAGGACCATCATCCTCAGGCTAGGAGGGACCACCAAAGTAAGTAATTGTTATTGTTATGCTTATGGATACCCCACTTTTTCTCTCTACAACAGAGACTCAAAGCGTCTTACGACAAAGCCAATGCAATACAACAAAAACCTAAAAATATACAAACATTGAAATAGAATGGACTATTAATGGCACAACAAACACAAGGCTAGAATGACTCCCTGGGATGGGAGGAGCAGCCCCAAGCATACTTCCCCATTGCAAGGAGCATGGCCCCATTGAGGTCGAGGCACAACCACACCATCCAGCAGATGCACAACCTGGGCGGGTTCATCTTGGCGGAGACAGCGGGGTGACACATAGACTGCACCAGATGCCCAAAAAGTGCCACGTTTTGGAGGTGCGGCCCGTCACAAAGACAACAAAGTCTGCATCCTGCAGTTGATGAATGTGAACAATATGTTCATATTATGGAGAGATCCGTGGCCAAGGGAACAGCATTTTGGTACATTGAAAATCTGTTGACAGCTACTCCCTCATTGTCAACCCTTCATGTCATGAATTCTGACTGCTCCTTATGGCTATTTTGAAAACTTGGCAACAACGCAGGTTCATCCATACAACAGTGACTAATGCGAGTGTTGACTGATTCCCTCCCGACAATTCATTCAATGGAGGGAGATGCCCAGTGGGCAACGCGTGGCCCAAGGAGGCCAAAATGGACAAGGGGCAAGGAAGCCAGGGTTTGATTGGCTGGGAATGCTGGATGGCCAATTAGAAAGAAAATATGGAAGATTAAGACAAAAGAGGATAAGTGCAGGGAGGATAATCCCTGCACAGAGATGAAAGGAGCCAGTCCTCCCAAGGCAAGGAGGACAGCTGGCCAAGATCGGCACATCATCCAAGATGGACAACGGCTGGTGCTGATCAAGGACAGATCCTTCACCAAAGGCTGGGACTCGTTTTTCATGGCTACGATGGGGCAACGGATGGATTGACGAATTAGAGGAATGCAGTTAAAAGCAGAAGTGTGGATAACATAGAGTGTTATCTAAAAGCAACAGGATAATGAGGGGTGACAAGCAACAGACAGCGAGCGTGAGGTTAGGAAGATAGTTTCTGTGGGTGTGTGTTTATTATGTCTAAAATAGTGGAGGCATGCCGTAAATTGGTGCTTCTCTTTTAGATTTAGTTTTGTAAGGTGTAGTGGTGATGGAATCTTCGAGTAGTGTTACTACTGGGAGTATTAGGAGGGGAAGAAAGACTACTCGTGAGCAAGACTCCGATGAGGAGCAACAGAGAAAGCGGATCCGGGAAATACTTATGGAATCCAGTGATGATGAATCATTTGTGGGCTTTTTTTGTTTGTATTTATTTACTTCTGAATAACCTAGCAGTTCGAAAACCTTCAAATGTGAGTAGATCAATAGGTACTGCTCCGGTGGGAAGGTAACGGCGCTCCATGCAGTCATGCCGGCCACATGACCTTGGAGGTGTCTATGGACAACGCCGGATCTTCGGCTTAGAAATGGAGATGAGCAGCAGAGTCCCAGAGTCAGACACGACTGGACTTAATGTCAGGGGACAACATTTACACACACACACACACACACACACACACACACACACACACATATATATATATATATATATATATATATATATATGGGACAAGCAATGGACAAGTGATGGACAAAGAATGGACAATGATAATGACCAATGATAATGAACAATGGACAGGCAATGAACAGTGATAGACTAGGGATGGACAAGTGATGAAAAAGCAAAGGACATGGGATGGATATATGATGGACAAATGATAATGGGGGATGGAGAATCAGTAGGCATGGGATGGGCAGACAATGGACAAATGATGAACAAGGGATGGATGACCAATGGACAAGCGATGGACAAACAATGGACAAATGATGGATGAACAGTGAACAAACAATGGACAGTGATAGATCAGGGATGGACAAGTGATGGAGAAGCAATGGACATGGGATGGATAAATGATGGACAAATTATGGACAGGGATGGAGAATCAGTAGGCATGGGATGGACACACAATGGACAAGTGATGAACAAGGGATGGATGACCAATGGACAAGTGATGAACAAGTGATGGATGAACAGTAGACAAGCAAAGGACAAGTAATGGAAAGTGATAGACTAGGGATGGGCACGTGATGGAGAAGTAATGGACATGGGATGGATAAATGATCAACAAATGATGGACACAGGATGGAGAACCAATAGGCAGGGATGGATGGCAACGGACAAATAATGAACAAGGGATGGATGCCTGATGGGCAAGTGCTTTGAATGTGACTGTCCTGCTTCTTGTCAGGAGCTTGAACTGGACGGCCCGCGAGGTCTCATCTAACTCAGTGATTCTGATTCTATGATTCTAAGTGATGGACAAATGATGGATGAACAATGGACAAACAATGAACAGTGATAGATCAGGGATGGACAAGTGATGGAGGAGCAATGGACATGGGATGGATAAATTATGGACAAATTATGGATGGGGGATGGAGAATCAGTAGGCATGGGATGGACAGACAATGGACAAATGATGAACAAGGGATGGATGACTGATGGAAAAGTGATGGACAAACAATGGACAAATGATGGATGAACAGTGGAAAAGCAATGGACAGTGATAGACTAGGGATGGACAAATGATGGAGAAGCAATGGACATGGGATGGATAAACGATGGACAAATGATGGACGGGGGATGGAGAATCAGTAGGCATGGGATGGACAGACAATGGACAAATGATGAACAAGGGATGAATGACTGATGGACAAGAGGACAAGTGATGGACAAACAATGGACAGTGATAGATCAGGGATGAACAAGTGATGGAGAAGCAATGGACATGAGATGGATAAACGATGGACAAACGATGGATGGGGGATGGACAACCGATAGACACGGTATGGACAGACAATGGACTAATGATGAACAAGGGATGAATAACTGATGGACAAGAGGACAAGTGATGGACAAACAATGGACATGGGATGGATATATGATGGACAAATGATGGATGGGGATGGACAACCGATAGGCACGGTATGGACAGACAATGGACTAATGAACAAGGGATGGATGACTGATGGACAAGCGATGGACAAGCAACGGGGCTGCTCCCAAGAAAGAGATCACGGTCTCTATGCATCCCCCTCCCATAATGATGTGAGCTGGTCCTGGGATGGATTCTGCCTCCCCTGAAGCCCTCCTCCACCCCAAGAGGGAGGGAGGGAGAGTCCAGTGCCCAGGCCCAGAGGGCAACTGGCCGAGACCCAGAGAGCGTCTTCTCCTGACTAACTGGGGCCGCTTTCTCCTGGCTCCGGATGAGAGGATCTGCACATTGGCCCCCAGGCGTTTACACTGAGGAGCCAGGCTCTGGAAACCGTAAGGCGGCATTTTGCAGAAACTCCCGAGGATTCAAATGTAAAGCTCTTTTAATTTGTGTTTGGGTTTGAGAGCCTTAAACGGGGAAGGAGGCCTTTTCAAAGCTTTCCCTGCAGCCTGAAGGCGAGAAAATTGCTCCTTCTTTGAGCTTCTCCTCCTTCCCTCCAAAGAACGTGGTCTGATGCCAGGAGCAGGCGGGGAGCTCTCTCTGCAGCGTCAGCCTTGGCAAATGTACCAACGGCGCAAGAGGCGTGATGAAGGCATTAGAGCCGGCAGCTCTGCAGGCAGAGATAGGCAGGGATGTAAAGCGCACGCCGCTTTCTTCTGCGTCGAGCAAAGAACAAGAAGAAGAAGAAGAAACGCCGGAAAAGCAGACTCAGGAGCACTTGGCCAAAGAGGAATCTGCTTGTTCAGGCGCCACTCAAGAGGAGAGCAAGCCTGCCTTTGCCTCTCAAAAAGGGAAATATGATGAAGACATCGAGAGATAGAGAGAGAGAGAGATGCATCCTCATCCAAATACTGATAGGGGTCTAGGCTGAGAATCTTAAATTGGAGGGCTCTCTGGAGATCATCTAGTCCGGCCCTCTGCTTCCCATGCAGGGAATGCCCTCCACTCAGAGGCAGGCCTAGGTAATTTTCAATGGTAAGCAAACAGTATTTTGCCCCCCCCCCCCCCCAATCATTGATATATATTTTCTGTTCATCGTGGGAGTTCTGTGTGCCATATTTGGTCCAATTCCATCATTGGTGGAGTTCAGAATGCTCTTTGATTGTAGGTGAGCTATACATCCCAGTAACTACACTTGCCGCACTTGCTCCCTTGCCTGGCCCGCTTTGGGTCCGGAGGCGTGCCTGAAGACCCCGGCGTGTGCACCAAAAGTCACCTCTTCTCCTGACTTTCTCCTCAGCCATTGGGACCGAGAGAGAGAGAGAGAGAGAGAGAGAGAGAGAGAGAGAGATGGAGATGCCCACCTTTCCTGAAGGTAGGCGCAAAAACAAAGGAGGGAGCGGAGGTGAGAGATACCCTCTCTCTCCCCCCCTCTCTCTCTTGGTCCCAATGGCTGAAGAGAAAGTCAGGAGAAGAGGTGACTTTTGGTGCGCACGCTGGGGTCTTCAGACACGCCTCCAGACCTGAAGCAGGCGAGGCGCGGTGGCTCCGCCCCTTGGCCCACCTGCGGATTGGGGAGAGGAGAAGAGGCGGGTGGAGCACCGGGGGATCGGGAAAGGGAGCCGGTCATAGGGAAGGGATCAAACACAGAGAACGATTGAGCGCCGGCTCTGCTCGCGCACCCGGTGGCCGGGTGGAGCAGGAACGAGAGGGGCCAGGCGAGGCTCAAGGGCCCGGCCCCTTTGGGAAGAGGATCGCCCGGCAGCGAGGCAAGAAAGCCGAGGCTCCCCCCGGACTGCTAGGGCTGTTGTGAGGTGAGGGGCGCTCCTCAAGTGGCGGTCGAGGGGCATTTACAGAGGCGCCTCTGCACCCTTGGCAAAAAAAAGTGTTCTGCGACCGCTTACTTCGCGTAATGGACGAGCCGCCCCTGCCTCCACTAAAGCATCCCTGAGGAATGGACACGACCTCAAGCGAGTGAGCTGCCTCTGGAGTTGTCCCCTTCCCTTCTTGAATATTTATTGTGGTCAAGACGTTCCTCCTCCACATCTAGTCTAATCTCCTTCCTTGTCATTTGAGTCCTTTGTTTCTGGGCCAAACCTCCAGAGCAGCAGAAAACAGGCTCACTGTCACCACTAATCCTCTGCTGGAAGACACAGAGAAGAAGGCAGATGGGCTGGAACCTGCATCTCCTGCTAATGGGGGTCTCTCTGAATCCAAGAAGCCGAAGGTCCTCAGGGGGAGGCTGCAGATGCTGAAGGCTCCTTGCCATCATTCAGCGGGCAATGAGGATGCAAGGGGAGATCGTGCCATTCCCAGTGGCACCTGGGGTCTGGAGATCCGTGTCTTCACTCCCTGGAGATTCCTTGTTTTCAACCCTCTTCTTGATGAAGAGCAAGTGCTTTTCATTGTTTTCATGGTTCTATATCTAGCTTTGTTTATCTGGACCGTTCGCTTGCTGAACAACTCCTGGACTAGGGTGTTGTGTGGTTTCCGGACTGTATGGCCCTGTTCTAGCAGCAAAGGATCCTCTGAAGATGCCAGCCACAGAAGGAGGTGAAACATCAGGAGAAAATGCTGCTAGAAAACAGCCATATATCCCATAAACCACAAAACACCCCAGTGATTCCAGCCATGAAGCCTTCAACAATAAACTCCTGGACCGTCTGATAACTGATAATGACTTTTCATCCTGCTCTCTTCCTTCTGTGACTGACCTGGCTTGGATTCACTCCTCATTCTCTCTTACGCACCAGCCACCTGAGTCCTGGGTCACTTGCTCACCGGAACATAGTACAAATAGAAAGCAATGTCCCCAACACTGTCGGCATGGAGGCTTTGGCTAAACATGGACATCACAGCTGTCGCCAATCTGCTGCAGCCACAGCTGAACCACCATCAGCCGCAGACTCCACCATAGTATCCTTGGACCAAATGCCCTCCATCTCCATTGGAGACGTGTTCTGGAGGCATTCTCTCCTGACATTTTGCCTGCATCTATGGCAAGCATCCTCAGAGGTAGTGAGGTCTACCTCTGAGGATGCTTGCCATAGATGCAGGTGAAAGGTCAGGAGAGAATGCCTCTAGAACATGGCCATATAGCCCGAAAAAACCTACAGCAACCCAGTGATTCTGGCCATGAAAGCCTTCGACAATACATTAGATGGATCCCTAGGCCAGTTCTATGTCTTTTGGGCATGTTGTCAGCTTTACATGCAGCTCAGTCTCGAAGTCTTCTACACTGACCAGTATAAGTAGCAGTCCCAATCAGCCTACTTGGTGGTCCACCTGTACAGTGGGACACTTGCCCAACCTGGGTGACTTATTTCCTTCAGAGTGAAGTGTGGGAGGACACTCTACTGGATGGAACTGTCACCTCAGCCAAGGAAAGAGGCTGATGCCACATGTACGACTACCTTCTGGCTATTGGTTGAGGACTTCTCTTGGAAGAAAGCAGCACCGCAGGACCAGTATAAAAGACCGGTTGGCTGGTGACGTGGACACAGAAACTAACTGAGCAACACTTATGGGTCAATTGGTGTGCAGAAACCCACTACCAGGGTCACTGACTGATGCACATCTAGGATGGAGGCTCCTTCTAGGTCCCTGCCACCTCATCAGTGGGACCTGCAACCCTGTCGCCCCTTTAGACTTGGCTCTAAAGCCCTTAATTAAGTTACCTCTTATCACCAATTCTAAAGTTTTTACCCTTGGGACTCATACTTCATGTCCAGATTGCCCTGGACAACGTTGAGGAGACCCAAGTGCCTTCAAACCAGTCCTTTGGCATCAAAAGGAAGACTCTGTGCCTTCAACATAGGCCCTTGGACTGGGGGTTGTGTTTGTCCCGACCTTCACAGCCATTGAGGAAAGAGGGAACAGGAAAAGCTTCTCAGTTGCGAAATCTCCTTGGACCCAAGACAACCAGAGACTGTAATGTATATTTCCTTTACCCCCTTTGAAACTTCCAGCTTATTATTATTATTATTATTATTATTATTATTATTATTATTATTATCTTTATTTGTACCCCACTAGCATCTCCCGAAGGACTCAATGCAGCTTACAAAGGCCAAGGCCTCAAAACACAACATAACAATACAACACCTAAGCAAATTAAAAACAGTTAAAGCAATATTAAACAACAAACAATAAACAATACATCAAGACACTATAAAAACTGGGCCGGGCCAGGGTAATGGGTACAGGATTAAAAGTGCTGATGTGACAGGTGATATGTAAGGATTATAGAGTAAGTGCAGTGTGCAGTGTGCAACAATCTTAGTTCTAATAAAGTGCATCTGGGACTTGGTATTGGAGATTTCCTATTCTGGAAAGGTACATCGGAACAGCCAGGTCTTCAAGTTTTTTCTAAAGACTGCCAACGTAGGGGCCTGTCTAAGATCTTTTGGGAGGGTGTTCCAGAGTCGGGGGGCCACCACAGAAAAGGCTCTGTCTTGCATCCCCACCAGACGCTCTCTGGATGAACGAAGGGAGCGCGTGGGTTCATGCACGAAGATGCGGTCACGCAGGTAGGATGGTCCCAAACCGTTTAGGGCTTTGTAGGTCAGCACCTGCACCTTGAATTGGGCTCAGAAGATGAACGGCGGCCAGTGGAGCTCCTTGAACAGGAAGGTTGACCTCTCTCTGTAAGGAGCCCCGGTTAAGATCCTGGCTGCTGCCCGTTGGACCGGGTGGAATTTCCGAGCCGTTTTCAAGGGCAGCCCCACATAGAGCGCATTACAGTAGTCCAATCTAGAGGTGACCAAGGCATGGACCACTCCGGCCAGATCAGCCTTTGCGAGGTACGGCCGCAGTTGGCACACGAGTCTCAATTGTGCAAAAGCCCTACCGGCCACCGCCGACGCCTGAGCCTCAAGCGTGACCTGTGACTTCAGGGGGAGTGTAACCCCGTCCAACACAGGTTGCCACCCTATACCCCGATCCGGTTTGCGATCGACCAGGAGGACCTCTGTCTTGTTGGGATTGATCTTCAGCTTGTTCCTCCTCATCCAGATTGACACAGAGGCCAGGCACTTGTCCAGCCTCCTTGGAGTTAGGTGGAAATGAGTAGTAGAGTTGTGTGTCATCCACGTAGAGGTGGCACCTAACTCCAAAACTATTGCCTTAAAGGGACAACTCTTTGTGAACAATAAAACCTATTGTCGAAGGCTTTCATGGCTGGAATCACTAGGTTCTTGTGGGTTTTTTCGGGCTATAGAGCCATGTTCTAGAGGCATTTCTCCTGACGTTTCGCCTGCATCTATGGCAAGCATCCTCAGAGGTTGTGAGGATGCTTGCCATAGATGCAGGCGAAACGTCAGGAGAAATGCCTCTAGAACATGGCTCTATAGCCCGAAAAAACCCACAAGAACCTAATAAAACCTATTTTGAGTTATCTACAGTGTATTGGTCCTTGGGAGTTCCAGTTTCCTGAATCATAGAATCATAGAATCAAAGAGTTGGAAGAGACCTCCTGGGCCATCCAGTCCAACCCCATTCTGCCAAGAAGCAGGAATATTGCATTCAAATCACCCCTGACAAATGGCCATCCAGCCTCTGCTTAAAAGCTTCCAAAGAAGGAGCCTCCACCACACTCCGGGGCAGAGAGTTCCACTGCTGAACGGCTCTCACAGTCAGGAAGTTCTTCCTCATGTTCAGATGGAATCTCCTCTCTTGTAGTTTGAAGCCATTGTTCCGCGTCCTGAAGGAGGGCAAGAAGCAATCCCTGGGGGGGGGGGGGGGGGGAGAGATGTCACGTCCATGCCTCTTTCACTAAGAGTTAGAGCCCCCCAGGCGTGACGGCATAACCATAGAAAAGGAGAGCCGAGCCTTGAGTGCCGGCCTGTGTTCAGAGGCGTGGATGCTGTTCCCACATTCCAATGGCGCTCCATTTTGAGCCATTAATTGGGTCTTTATTGAGTATTTGAAGCGAACTTAATATGCAGCAGGGCTAACAAATTCCGTAAGTGCCTATTTGAAAATTTTTAAAACCCGGTTCTGATTGGAGAGTCTCGTCAATGAAGGCCAGCGTTTTGCAGACATTTGCGAGACGGTTTTAACACTCATTTACATACGCCGTGATTGCTCCGAGCGCCGGCTGTTTGATGTTTCCTTACTTTGTTGTTATTTCCCCCCTTTTTTCTTCCTTTCTTCCTTTCTTCCTCTCTTTTTAAAAAAAGGCTGTTTTGCTCTCAACAACAACAGTTTCCTATTGATCCTCCTCTTAATGAAGCTGCAATTAGGGATGCTAGTAATGAAGTCATCAAAGTCCACTTCTTACTCCATTAAGCAAAACGGAATTGCGTGGAGCTGAATTCTTGCCGCAGGCCGAGCCTGGGAGGGTCTTGTCAGCGCCAGGAAAGAGACCCCAACCGGAGACCCCACAGTGACCCATGGGACCCTGGGCAGGGTTACTCGTTGGCATCACAGTTCATACAATTGTAGATTTGGAAGAGACTCCCAAAGGCCATCTAGTCAACCCCCTTCTTCCAGGCTTGGTGGTGTTGTTGTTGTTCATTTGTTCAGTCGTTTCCAACTCTTCGTGACTTCATGGACCAGTCCACGCCAGAGCTCCCTGTCGGTCGTCACCACCCCCAGCTCCTTCAAGGTCAGGAGGACACAATTCAAGCCCCCCTGAGAGACAGCCATCCAGCCTCAGCTTAAGACCCTCCAGAGAAAGAAGGAGACCCTACTGGACTCTCAGGCAGCAGATTCCACTTTAAAACAGCTCTTCTTACCATAAGGACATTCTTCTAATGTTTAGGTGGAACTTCTTTCCTTGCACTTTGAACCCATGGTTCCACTCATCTACAGACCAGCGGAAAACAGGCCTTGCCCCTTCCTCCTCCACGGGACATCCCTTCCAATATTTGAACAAGACTGCAATGCCCTCTCACAGCCTTTCTCTTCTCCTAGGTAAACATAGAATTAAAGAGTTGGAAGAGACCTCTTGGGCCATCACCCAGTCCAACCCCATTCTGCCAAGAAGCAGGAATATTGCATTCAAATCACTCCTGACAGATGGCCATCCAGCCTCTGCTTAAAAGCTTCCAAAAAAGGAGCCTCCACCACACTCCCTCCGGGGCAGAGAATCATAGAATCATAGAATCAAAGAGTTGGAAGACACCTCCTGGGCCATCCAGTCCACCCCCATTCTGCCAAGAAGCAGGAATATTGCATTCAAATCACTCCTGACAGATAGCCATCCAGCCTCTGTTTAAAAGCTTTCAAAGAAGGAGCCTCCACCACACTCCGGGGCAGAGAGTTCCACTGCTGAACGGCTCTCACAGTCAGGAAGTTCTTCCTCATGTTCAGATGGAATCTCCTCTCTTGTAGTTTGAAGCCATTGTTCCTAATCTCCATGGAAGCAGTAAACAAGCTTGCTCCCTCCTCCTCCCTGTGGCTTCCTCTCACATATTTATACATGGCCCTCATCATATCTCCTCTCAGCCTTCTCTTCTTCAGGCTAAACATGCCCAGCTCCTTGAGCCACTCCTCATAGGGCTTGTTCTCCAGACCCTTGATCCCTTGAGTTGCCCTCCTCTGGACACATTCCAGCTTAGAGTCAATATCTCTCTTGAATTGTGGTGCCCAGAATTGGACACAATATTCCAGGTAAAGTGGTCTAACCAAAGCGGAATAGAGCATGGGGAGCATGACTTCCCTAGATCTAGGCACTAGGCTCCTCTGGATGCAGGACAACATCCCATTGGCTTTTTTTGTCGCCACATCACATTCCTGGCTCATGTTCCCCTTCCTCCCCACGAGGACTCCAAGATCTTTATCACACGTCCTGCTCTCGAGCCAGGCCTCATCGTCCCCCATCTGTCTCTTTGCATTTCGTTTTTCCTGCCTAAGTGGAGTCTCTTGCATTTGTCCCTGTTGAACTTCATTTTGTTAGTTTTGGCCCATCATCTCTCTAATCTGTCAAAATTGTTTTGAATCCTGCTCCTGTATCTTTCTGTATCTTTGCATTTTGTTTTCTCTGCCTAAGTGGAGTATCTTGCATTTGTCACTGTTGAACTTCATTTTGTTAGTTTTGGCCCATCTCTCCAATCTGCCAAGACCTTCCACCTTGTCCATCCCCATCCTGAATTCAGGTGACCAGAACTGGACACAGGCGAGGTCTGGCCAAAGCGGCATAGAATGGACCATGACTTGCCTCGATCCAGACGCTGATTCAAGGAGGACATCAACAAGCTGGAATGTGTCAACAAACGGGGTGACCAAAATGACCAAAGGTCTGGAAACCAAAGTTTGGGAGGAAGGACTCAGAGAGTTCAGCCTGTTTGGCTTGGAGGTGAGCTGACGTTTAAATACCTGAAGGAATATCAGGTACAAGATGGAGCAAGCTTGTTTTCTAGGCTAGAACACTAGAACAAGGGATCATAGAATCCAAGAGTTGGGAGAGACCTCCTGGGCCATCATACAGTCCAACCCCATTTTGCCAAGAAGCAGGAATATTGCATTCAAATCACCCCCGACAGATGGCCATCCAGCCTCTGCTTCCAAAGAAGGAGCCTCCACCACACTCCGGGGCAGAGAGTTCCACTGCTGAATGGCTCTCACAGTCAGGAAGTTCTTCCTCATGTTCAGGTGGATCCAAGGGTGGTTGCTGGCAAATGACTGTGGTTTATCCCAAGAAGATCCACTCAAGAGGGTAAGCACTGGGCACACTGGGTCTAGCCTGGTCAGAAGGACCATAAGGCACCAAAGCACAGGCTCCCTGAACCACCAGGTTTGCAAAAGACTGGGAGGAACGACTTGTGTTTAGCTTGAAGAAGAGAAGGCTGGAAGAGATAAGAGAGACATCACCTATGAGTGGAGTGCCATGACAGGTAGCCCAAAGGTGGAAGGGGCTCTTGGAGCACCACCTGCTTAGCTTTGGGCTCAAAGATCCTGAGATTGCCAGCCATGATGGACCCACGAGCATAGATTCATCAAATCATAGGCTAATGGGCATGGCCAACGCCTCCTTCCCTGCCTCCCTCCCTCTTTGCCATTCCGCAGCACACTCCACTGCTTTTAAACATTCCTTCTTTCCTTTTAGCAAATGACAAGATAGATCAACTGACACGAGTCACTTTGTGCAGCCGATTTGAAAGCAGGCGTCCAGCTGAGAAGGATCCCAAACGAGCCTGCCTTCCGAAGGCCAGAAGAACAGCAGGGATCTGGCTCCATGCAGAGGCATACAAAGCCCTCTGCTCCTCTCTCTCGTCTCATGTCCTCAAGCCTCGGTTGGTCAGTCCTGAGGGGCGGCAGGAGTCCAGTGCGGCCCGAGGAGGACCAGGAGCCACCGGCACACGGCCCTTCCACCGGCCAAGGCATTTGGGGATGGCACACTCATAAGAATCCTAGAATCCTGGAGTTGGAAGAGACCTCGTGGGCAATCATCCAGTCCAACCCCCTTCTGCCAAGAAGCAGGACAATCATGTTCAAAGCAACCCCAACAGATGGCCATCCAGCCTCTGCTTTAAAGCCTCCACCACACTTCGGGGCAGAGAGAGAGAGTTCCACTGCTGAACAGCTTTTCTCCCAGTCAGGAAGTTCTTCCTCATGTTCAGGTGGAATCTCCTTTCCTGTACTTTGACGCCATTCTTGGGTTTTGGTCTCCAGGGCAGCAGAAAGGAAGCTTGCTCCCTCCTCCTAATTGCATATTTATTTATTTATTTATTTAAAAGTTTTGTATAACGGCCTTCTCACCTCCCTTGAGAGACTCAGACCGGTTTCCAACCATAATATCACATGTTGTTCATTTGTTCAGTCGTCTCCGACTCTTCATGACCTCATGGACCAGCCCACGCCAGAGCTCCCTGTCGGCCGTCACCACCCCCAGCTCCTTCAAGGTCGGTCCAGTCCCTTCAAGGATGTCACCCATCCATCTTACCCTTGGTCGGCCCCTCTTCCTTTTGCCTTCCACTTTCCCCAGCATAATATCACATAATATCACATACAATCAATAAAACATCATAATACATATCACAGTAAAACATTAAAACAGCCATTACAATCAATAACTATAATGGTCAGTCGTCACACTAAAATCGTGGCTCATCCTCCTCCATCCATATCTCAGGGTGTTGGCTCACTCGTCAAATGCCTGTCTCCATAACCAGGTCTTCACCTGTTTCCTAAATGTCAGGATAGATGGGGCGGTTCTGATCTCCAGTGGGAGAGAGTTACAGAGTTGCGGGGCCACCACAGAGAAGGCCCTGTCCCTCGTCCCCACCAGCCGTGCCTGTGAAGGTGGAGGGACCGAGAGCAGGGCCCCTCCAGACGATCTTAGTGGTCTTGATGGTTCGTAGGGGAGAATACGTTCGGAGAGGTAAACAGGGCCGGAGTCGTTTAGGGCTTGATAGGTTAACACCAGCACTTTGAATTGTGCTCGGAAGCTGACTGGCAGCCAGTGGAGCTGGCGTAACAGTGGAGTGGTGTGCTCCCTGTACCCAGCACCCGTTAGTAGTCTGCCTGCTGAGCGTTGGACTAGCTGCAGCTTCCGGGCAGTCTTCAGGGGCAACCCCACGTAGAAAGCGTTGCAGTAGTCTAAACAGGATGTAACCAAAGCGTGGACCTCACATATTTATACATTGCCCTCATCATGTCTCCTCTCAGCCGTCTCTTCTGCAGGCTAAACATGCCCAGCCAGGCATGTAGCCGGGGGGGGGGGGGGGGGGGGGTCCACGAGAAGGCCTTACTGGTCCATTATTTAAACTGTTATGTTTATTCATATCATGATCTGATCACCATGCTCAATATATTCCATATAGCACTCCATAAGCTTCAGGCAAGAGTCTTTCTGCGGATTAGAATAATAATAATAATAATAATAATAATAATAATAATAATAATAATAATAATAATAATTAGAAGCTCAGAATCACAAGAGTTGGAAAATACTCCAAAGGCCACCCAGTCCTTCTGCCAGGCAAGAAGACACAATTCAAGCCCTCCCAAATGATGGCCATTCAGCCTCTGCTAAACCCCCCAGAGAGGAGATTCCATTCTGCAGCAATTCCACGGCTAAACAGCTTTGAGTGTCAGAAAGTTCTTCCCAATGTTGAGGCGAGAGCTCTCTTTTTCCTGCCCTTTGAACTCATGACTCCATTGCTTTCCAGTCTCTGGAGCAGCAGAAAACTACCTTTCCCCCTTCTCCTCAATGGGGCATCCTTCCAAATATTTGAACGTGGCCCTTCTCTCAAAATCTCTCTCCTTGGCCTGCATCAATAGGAGCCTAGTGTCTAGATCTAGGGAAGTCATGCTCCCCCATGCTCTATTCTGCTTTGGTTAGACCACATCTGGAATATTGTGTCCAATTCTGGGCACCACAATTCAAGAGAGATATTGACTCTAAGCTGGAATGTGTCCAGAGGAAGAGGGCGACTAAAATGATCAAGGGTCTGGAGAACAAGCCCTATGAGGAGCGGCCTAGGGAACTGGGCATGTTTAGCCTGAAGAAGAGAAGGCTGAGAGGAGATATGATAGCCATGTATAAATATGTGAGAGGAAGCCACAGGGAGGAGGAGGAAGCAAGCTTGTTTTCTGCTTCCTTGCAGACTAGGACGCAATGGAAGAATGGCTTCAAACTACAAGAGAGGAGATTCCATCTGAACATGAGGAAGAACTTCCTGACTGTGAGAGCCGTTCAGCAGTGGAACTCTCTGCCCCGGAGGGAGTGTGGTGGAGGCTCCTTCTTTGGAAGCTTTTAAGCAGAGGCTGGATGGCTATCTGTCAGGGGTGATTTGAATGCAATATTCCTGCTTCTTGGCAGAATGGGGTTGGACTGGATGATGGCCCAGGAGGTCTCTTCCAACTCTAGGATTCTAGGATTCTAAGGTGCTCCTCAGAGGCTTCCAAAGCTCCAGCCATTTTGGATGCTCTTCTGTGTGTGTCCATCTTTTCCATCTCCTCCTTGTCTTGTGTTGTCCTGAACTGGGCACATGGTCATTCCAGGTGAAGAGGTGTGACCAATTAGAGGCCGCCTGGCTCGATGTATACAGGCTCCTTTTGTAATAAGAAATTCAATGTGTAGATTTGATAAATGTGAATTTAATATGATGTGTGGGAATGAATGGAAGGATGTGTGGTTGGAGTTAATAATTTTGGGAACACCAGTAAAAGGCCCTGGCCTGTAATGACTAACCACCTGCTTGCTGGACTTGCTAATGAGAAACCCCGATAAGAACTGGGACAGGGATAAAGGAAATGTTTGCAACATTCCTTATGTTAAGAAGGAAGTCAACATCAGATCAACACCAATCAAAATGATCAACACCTGGCCAGGAAGCTGCGATGGAACCAGGATGGAAGACGTCTATCATTAATTTACAACTTTGGGACGACATCAGCAGAATATTCCCGGTTCACCCACTATGCACTGCTCCATGGGAAGGAGAGAGATAGTGTACCTAAGGAAAGTGTCAGATATGCTATGGGAAAGCATGATTCTGGTCACTTTGGGGCTTTGGGGCTAACAAAATGAAGTTCAACAGTGACAAATGCAAGATACTCCACTTTGGCAGAAAAAATGAAATGCAAAGATACAGAATGGGGGACAATGCCTGGCTCGAGAGCAGTATGTGTGAAAAAGATCTTGGAGTCCTCGTGGGGAGGAAGGTGAACATGAGCCAGGAATGTGATGTGGCGGCAAAAAAAGCCAATGGGATTTTGGCCTGCATCAAGAGGAGCCTAGTGTCTAGGTCTAGGGAAGTCATGCTACCCCTCTATTCTGCTTTGGTTAGACCACTTTACCTGGAATACTGTGTCCAATTCTGGGCACCACAATTCAAGAGAGATATTGACTCTAAGCTGGAATATGTCCAGAGGAGGGTGACTAAAATGATCAAGGGTCTGGAGAACAAGCCCTATGAGGAGCGGCTTAGGGAACTGGGCATGTTTAGCCTGAAGAAGAGAAGGCTGAGAGGAGATATGATGATAGCCATGTATCAATATGTGAGAGGAAGCCACAGGGAGGAGGGAGCAAGCTTGTTTTCTGCTTCCTTGGAGACTAGGACGCAGAACAATGGCTTCAAACTACAAGAGAGGAGATTCCATCTGAACATGAGGAAGAACTTCCTGACTGTGAGAGCCGTTCAGCAGTGGAACTCTCTGCCCCGGAGTGTGGTGGAGGCTCATTCATTGGAAGCTTTTAAGCAGAGGCTGGGTGGCCATTTGTCAGGGGTGATGTGAATGCAATATTCCTGCTTCTTGGCAGAATGGGGTTGGACTGGATGGCCCAGGAGGTCTCTTCCAACTCTTTGATTCTATGATTCTTTCTCAAAGTTTTGTGTCTTAGATTTTGTGCAGGGAGTGTGGCTCCCTTTGCAGCAAACCCAACACAACAGTCTATTCTACTTTTGCCAACTCTGCAGCAGCAGCAGCAGCATCCCCCCCGGGCCCTTCTTTGCCCCAGAGATGTCCTTCAGCCCTTTTTGGGGCCACCTTCCCGGGTCTCTCCAGACCAGACTCTGCTCGGCCCCAAAGGCAGTGCAAGAGCCAGCGTGTTCTTATGCCTGGCTGCGTCGCCTGAAGGAGGGAGCAAAGAGGAAGCCTCAGGCACGGAAAAGAAGGTTTTATGCCAGGAATTAGCCCAACACGCTCCGACCGATAAATATTTATGCCGTCTTCTTCAAGGGCTGTTAAAAGGGGGAAAGGGGCCATTCAGACACGCTTGTAACTCTCACCCCCGGCTCCTTCGTGCCTGGCGTTTATGGGACACCGAGGAAAAAGGATTTCTCTCCCTCACCATCAGACTGCCCTCCACACAACAGAACCTTTGGACTGCTGAAAGGGACCCACACTGTGCCGGAATCACAGAGTTGGAAGGGACCTCCAGGGGCCATCCAGCCTCATAGAATCATAGAATCCTAGAGTTGGAAGAGACCTCCTGGGCCATCCTCCAGTCCAACCCCATTCTGCCAAGAAGCAGGAATATTGCATTCAAATCACCCCTGACAGATGGCCATCCAGACTCTGTTTCAAAGCTTCCAAAGAAGGAGCCTCCACCACACTCCGGGGCAGAGAGTTCCACTGCTGAACGGCTCTCACAGTCAGGAAGTTCTTCCTCATGTTCAGATGGAATCTCCTCTCTTGTAGTTTGAAGCCATTGTTCCATTGCCTCCTAGTCTCCAAGGAAGCACAAAACAAGCTTGCTCCCTCCTCCTCCCTGTGGCTTCCTCTCACATATTTATTATACATGGCTATCATGTCTCCTCTCAGCCTTCTCTTCTTCAGGCTAAACATGCCCAGTTCCCTAAGCCGCTCCTCATAGGGCTTGTTCTCCAGACCCTTGATCATTTTAGTCGCCCTCTTTCTCTGCACACATTCCAGCTTATAGAGTCAATATCTCTCTTGAATTGTGGTGCCCAGAAATGGACACAATATTCCAGGTGTGGTCTAACCAAAGCAGAATAGCGCATAGGGAGCATGACTTCCCTGGATCTAGACACTAGGCTCCTCTTGATGCAGGCCAAAATCCCACTGGCTTTTTTTGCCGCCACATCACATTCCTGGATCATGTTCCCCTTCTTCCTCCCCACGAGGACTCCAAGATCTTTTCCACACATCCTGCTCTCAAGCCAGCCCTCATCGTCCCCCATTCTGTCTCTTTGCATTTCTTTTTTCCAGTCAAAGTGGAGTATCTTGCATTTGTCACTGTTGAACTTCATTTTGTTAGTTTTGGCTCATCATCTCTCTAATCTGTGCAGATGGTTTTGAATCCTGCTCCTGTCCTCTGGAGTCTTGGCTCTCCCTCCCAGTTTGGTGTCGTCCGCAAACTTGATGATCCTGCCTTCTTGCCCTTCATCTAAGTCATTAATAAAGATCCTGAGCAGGACCGGGCCCAGGACGGAAGAACCCTGCTTGTGGCACTCCGCTCATTACTTATTTCCAGGATGAAGAGAAGCATTGGTGAGCACCCTCTGGGTTCGTCCATTGCTAGGATTTATAGTTCACCTACAATCAGAGAGCATTCTGGACTCCACCAACAATGGAATTGGGACAACCTTGGCACACATAACTCCCATGACCAACAGAAAATACCATGTTTTCTGATGGTCTTTGGCGACCCGTCTGACACCTCCTCACAACCCCCCCAGGGGTCCAGATCCCCAGGTTAAGAAACACTGACTCAAAAGTTTCCAAGGCGGTGAGTTCCCCTCTTGAACAGCTCTTCTTATGATCAGGAAGTTTTTCCTCCTGTTCCGATGGACTTTCTTTCCCAGTCATTTGACCCTGTTGCTCCGAGTCAATTCTGGCCAGAAAGCAACTAACGCGTTGACACCTGGTGATAGCACTGTAATGGCATTTTTTATTTCTTTGGAAAGCGGGGCTGGAATAGAATTCCCTCGGGTTCCCTCCCACTTGAGGAAAAACACAGCTAGGCCTCTTGCGCGTGATGTTGTCGGAGGCAATTGAGAGCGAGAGAGCTTGGAAGCGGAGCCGTGCCAGCTGCGGAGAGTCAAAGGACCTGAAAGCCCTTCTGATGAGGCTCCTTTGGCTCCGAGACAGAGGCGCAGGTGGAAGCACCTCCACTGCACACAGGTATCCACACCTCATTTTACGCCCATTTCTTGTCGTCTGGGAAATTTCCTGGGGAATTGAGTGGGTTTTTCCTAAGTGACGTAAAGGTGTTTTTGCACTGTTTTTCTCAGCCAATTAACAAGAGCTTTTATGTAAACACACAAAGTTATGCGTTCCTGTCCAAGTTTATTGTTGTTGTTCATTCGTTCAGTCGTCTCCGACTCTTAGTGACCTCATGGACCAGCCTACGCCAGAGTTCCCTGTCAGCCGTCACCACCCCCAGCTCCTTCAAGGTCGGTCCAGTCACTTCAAGGATGCCATCCATCCCTCTTGCCCTTGGTCGGCCCCTCTTCCTTTTACCTTCCACTTTCCCCAGCATGACCTCATGGAACATCCCATGCCAGAGCTCCCTGTCGGCCGTCACCACCCCCAGCTCCTTCAAGGTCAGTCCAGTCACTTCAAGGATGCCATCCATCCATCTTGCCCTTGGTCGGCCCCTCTTCCTTTTACCTTCCACTTTTCCCAGCATGACCTCATGGAACATCCCATGCCAGAGCTCCCTGTTGGCCGTCACCACCCCCATCTCCTTCAAGGTGAATCCAGGCACTTCAAGGATGCCATCCATCCACCTTGCCCTTGGTCGGCCCCTCTTCCTTTTACCTTCCACTTTCCCCAGCATGACCTCATGGAACATCCCATGCCAGAGCTCCCTGTTGGCAGTCACCACCCCCAGCTCCTTCAAGGTCAGTCCAGTCACTTCAAGGATGCCATCCATCCATCTTGCCCTTGGTCGGCCCTTCTTCCTTTTACCTTCCACTTTCCCCAGCATGACCTCATGGAACATCCCATGCCAGAGCTCCCTGTTGGCCGTCACCACCCCCCATCTCCTTCAAGGTGAATCCAGGCACTTCAAGGATGCCATCCATCCACCTTGCCCTTGGTCGGCCCCTCTTCCTTTTACCTTCCACTTTCCCCAGCATCATTGTCTTCTCTAGGCTTTGCTGTCCAAGTTTATATGCTTTGGGGAAAAAAATACCCAGAACCTTAAGACACTATTTTCCAGGGTTTTTCTTCGTCCTCCATTCTACAGAAAGACAAAATTCCAGGCTGCTTGGTTTCCTATATTTGGAGATTGTTTATATTCAAAAATGGCAGGGAAGGAGTCCCTGGTGGTACAGCAGATTAAACCGCTGAGCTGCTGAGCTTGTGGACCGAAAGGTCGCAGGTTCGATTCCAGGGAGCGGCGTGAGCTTCCACTGTCAGCCCCAGCTTCTGCCAAACTAGCAGTTCGAAAACATGCAAATGTGAGTAGATCACTGCGGTGGGAAGGTAACGGCACTCCATGCAGTCCTGCCTATGGCCACATGACCTTGGAGGTGTCTATGGACAATGCTGGCTCTTCTCTTATGGAGTCAGATGACCTTTGGATGCTATGATTCCACATGTAAATGTAGATGGCTTGAGTAAACTTTTTCTGTGTGTGTCACCTGAAATGACTTGCCTGTTCCATTCCGAGGCATCTGGAGATGTGATGAGCATGTCTTCCTTCCCTCTTCCTCCTCCTCTGCAAGACTCATGACTTCATGTCAAGGGACAACCTTTACGCTTAGGGAAGGAGATTCCATCTGAACATGAGGAAGAACTTTGAATCATAGAATCCTAGAGTTGGGAGAGACCTGGTGGGCCATCCAGTCCAACCTCATTTTGCCAAGAAGCAAAACAACCGCATTCAAATCACCCCCGACAGATGGCCATTATTATTATTATTATTATTATTATTATTATTATTATTATTACCTTTATTTGTACCCCGCTAGCATCTCCCGAAGGGCTCGATGCGACTTACAAAGGCCAAGGCCTCAAAACACAACATAACAATACACAACCTAAAGCAAATTAAAAACAATTAAAGCAACATTAAACAACAAGCAATAAACAATACATTAAGACACAGTAGAACTGGGCCAGGCCTGAGTAATGGGTACAGGATTAAAAGTGCTGATGTGACAGGTGATATGTAAGGATTCTAGGGTAAGTGCAGTGTGCGGCAATCTTAGTTCTACTGAAATGCTTCTGGGACTTGGTATTGGAGATTTCCTACTCTGGGAAGGCACATCGGAACAGCCAGGTCTTCAAGTCCTTTCTAAAGACTGCCAATGTAGGGGCCTATCTAAGATCTTTGGGGAAGGTGTTCCAGAGTCGGGGGGCCACCACAGAAAAGGCCCTGTCTCGCGTCCCCACCAAGCATGCTTGCGACGCAGGCAGAATCACAAGCAGGGCCTCTCCGGATGAACAAAGTGAGTGCGTGGGTTCATAAACGGAGATGCGGTCACGCAGGTAGGATGGTCCAACCTCTGTTTCAAAGCCTCCAAAGAAGGAGCCTCCACCACGCTCTGCGGCAGAGAGTTCCCCTGCTGAACGGCTCTCACAGTCAGGAAGTTCTTCCTCATGTTCAGATGGAATCTCCTCTCTTGTAGTTTGAAGCCATGGCTCCATTGCGTCCTAGTCTCCAGGGAAGCAGAAAGGAAGCTTGCTCCCTCCTCCCTGTGACTTCTTCTCACATATTTATACATGGCCCTCATCATGTCTCCTCTCATCCTTCTCTTCTTCGGGCTAAACATGCCCAGCTCCCTAAGCCGCTCCTCATAGGGCTTGTTCTCCAGACCCTTGATCATTTTAGTCACCCTCCTCTGGACATATTCCAGCTTAGAGTCAACATCTCTCTTCAATTGTGGTGCCCAGAATTGCACACAATATTCCAGGTTGCTTCCTCCTCCCTGTGACTTAATAGAATCATAGAATCAAAGAGTTGGAAGAGACCTCATGGGCCATCCAGTCCAACCCCATTCTGCCAAGAAGCAGGAATATTGCATTCAAATCACCCCTGACAGATGGCCATTCAGCATCTGCTTAAAAGATTCCAAAGAAGGAGCCTCCACCACACTCCGCAGCAGAGAGTTCCACTGCTGAACGGCGCTCACAGTCGGGAAGTTCTTCCTCATGTTCAGATGGAATCTCCTTTCTTGTAGTTTGAAGCCATTGTTCCTTGTCCTAATCTCCATGGAATCTCCATGGAAGCCTCCTCCCTGTGGCTTCCTCTCACATATTTATACATGGCTATCATGTCTCCTCTCAGCCTTCTCTTCTTCAGGCTAAACATGCCTAGCTCTTTAAGCCGCTCCTCATAGGGCTTGTTCTCCAGACCCTGGATAAGTTTAGTCACCCTCCTCTGGACACATTCTCTCCGTAAGAAGAGCAGTTCAACAGGGAGTGTGGTGGAGGCTCCTTCTTTGGAGGCTTTTCAGCAGAGGCTGGATGGCCATCCATCGGTGGTGCTTTGATTGTGCTTCTCCTGCCTTGCAGAATTAGGTTAGACTGGATGCCCCTGGAGTCCATTCCAACTCTACAATTCCATGATTCAAGCCTGTTTTTGCTCCAAGGTCCTTGCCTTTCCTTCTCATCTACCACCAACAGGCAGGGAGGCCCAATGAAGCAGAAGACCTCTCCATCCATCCATCCATCCATCTATTGGTCCA